>NC_139349.1:97449056-97549056 GCF_055883805.1 Amblyomma maculatum | reverse complement strand
GTAGGGTTTTAATGCAGTTGAACCGTGTAGGACGTGCGGAAGCTGTGGCGCACAGACGGAAGTTTATGGAGACCACGACGGACAATGCGCAGTGCTGGAGTGTAATGCAGGTTAACGCACAGGGAGATCGGCTGCGGAAGTAGCTACGAGGTACCGGGCTTGTTTCCTATGAGAAATTCCTGGGTCCGAGTCCGCTCAGCTCGGACGGCTTTAGAGCAAATGCTGCATGATTTCAGAGACTACCGAGAATGTCGCCTCGCTATGCACGCTCGGCCTTTAAGCCCGACCAAGGTCAAACCAAGCAAATGTCAGCCATGGTAGAGCCACCTCCTGGGAACAACTGAGGGGTTGGGGAGACAACTTCTGGGTCAGGGCTCTTCCCCCCTTACCGCCTATGGCGCGCCATTTGTTTGCTCTTAAGAAATTACTAACGGTTCTAACCATGTGACGTCCAGTTGTCTCCTTCGTATAGATATTGCAACGCAACAATCCTGCAGCTTTCCGGGTGGTGTCATACCACTTCTCTGCCTAATTAGCATGCATATGCTTGTCTAGTTACGCACGCGATAGTAATTTAAACCCACGTATGTGTCTCCGCGTGTATGTCCTAATTACCTCGCTACACCACGTTACCTAGCGCATCGCGTCTTTTTGAATCGACAATCGCTGCTCCAGCGAACCTCCGTCTGTAATCATATAGGCGGTCCTAAGTGTCTCGCAAGTTGTTTTTTTTTTTTTTTTTTTTCCCTGAGTTCGGCAGAGGCTCCAGACCAGATTCATGCTTGGTTTTTATCGTGTCAAGTAGTGCTCCTTCACAAAAAGAAAGCTCTACAAATGCAGCGTATTCTATAAATTACTGTTCGGTTGAAAGCCGACGCGACTCGGTCGTCACAGAAGGCTTCAATACGTGATGTCTGAATGCTAGACGCCAAAGTATGACTTGTGGGACAGCAGATTTGCAGAAATTGCTGCCAGTTCACGATTTCGCATGTCCATCAATTCATTTTGCTTTAATGGGCCAACGTAAAGCGTTTCAACTGTCAGGTGCTTGAAAAAAACGGCGACAGTGAACGTATGTATGTATATACAGAGGCAGTTCTGGAATAAACTTCAGGGCGGCTTGTCTGTAGCAGTCGAGTAAAGGCTACATACAGATTTGCATATTTTAGAAAAGCCGCTTGTGCAGATATCACATGGCCACTATAATCCACTAGCCTTCGACAAAGCACCGCGATTCCGCGCCACAGTGTCGAAATCTAAGACCAAGCGAAAGCGACGGTGCGCTGTTGCCAGACACGTTACTTTTTCCGCCGCTGAGAACTGCTTTAAACCCATATCTTTGAACTCCGTACCGCAGCAACGCCTCTGCTTCTTCATCATTGCTCGTTTCGTGCGAATATTCACGTAAGTATCCAATAATATGGAAACAATATTTAATTGGTATTCTATAAAGGTTTTAGCTATACTATTCGCATTCGATTCGCTATGAAATTGTCACAAATGGAAGCATGGCTAAAATTGAGGAAATTGGCTTCGGCAAGGAATGCAGCATGCTGAGCGGATAACTAAGGAACGCGAAACGTTACAGACCAACTAACAAGCAAATATTGCAGCGATAACGGACTAAATGTTGTTGATATAAGTCGGTTGCTCTTGCGAAAAGTAATCATGCATTGAAAAAGCTGCTGTCTGCACCAAACTTCAGTCGGCTTACTGACAATGCTGATGACGATGGTGAAGTGAAGACAATAGAAAATATAAACTTCTGTGTCTCGCAACGTGTGATACGCAAAAAGCAAAATTAACGGTACTTGTTTCGCACAGGTTAAGGGAGATAAATAGGACAGTAAGGTTATGTCATAATGTTAAAAGCAAGCGAACAACAGATGGCCATTGTATATCAATCACCAGCTCTCGGCGCAGGAGGACAAGCAGACAAATAACCCTACATGAGAGTGTATTTTTGTCATTTTCAGACATCAACGAAATCTTTTAAACGTCTTGAATCGTCGTAACAAATAACACAGACTTCTTGCTCGGATATTTAAGTCGTACGTGCTGACAAATGGCAGACGCCTTTTGCAGACGCTCCTGGTTATTTCCTGACAAAATGTTGTCGCCACAAATACCGGTCGACGCTCTGTCTGCAGATGTCCCACTTGGTCCGCAGATGCTCGCAAGGCAACTGACTTTCGAGCAAACCTTGCGAGGCTCGGCGCGTTTGGCACGAGAACAGCCTTTTTGTATGCTCTTTCTATTGTCCCTCTATGAAATACGGTAAATAAAACATCTCAGACCAAACTGGTTCGTCACAGCAAGAACCTTAAAATACTGCTGTCATTCAAACTGAATAAGAAAATACGAAACTTCTAACGCAAAAGAAGGATTCCGAGGTAGGCGTTGCGGTTGAAGAAAGGTGTGGAGTCCTATTGTGTTCCCCAGAAAGACAACAAGGCAGAAAAGAGCACCAATAACTATGGTAAGAGCTCTAGAAAATCAAAATGAATGACACTTTCCAGCAACAATTTTTCGGGCATGCCAAACCGCGAAACTTTTTTTTTTCTTGTTGGTCCCCTAAGAAAGCAAATTCCCCTTTAAATCCCGCTCGTATACGGGTTCGCATACTTTAATCGTTTCAGTCTTCTTCTTTTGCATCATTATCGGTGTATATGGCAAGTTTTCTACAGCCTTGTATGATAATACTTTCACATACGTACATCTTTTTGAGAACAATCAAACCTTCCTTCTCGAACGGACGCTCGTATCTTGGTCACCAGAACACAAAGGGCCCGCAAGACGTTGTTGTGCGTGTGTTTATGATAGCTAGAGAAAGAGTAAACGTATTTTCCAGTTTGTTGTAAATGCATTCGCAGTATGCAGCAAGGAATAAATTTACATAATGTCATGTGTTTTTGAATAGGAGAGATATTTTAAATACATGACGCGTGGCAATGTCAAATACCAGTTAAGAATATATTATCTGGCCTCAAATCGCTGTTAAGACAAAATCTAAGCTTGAGCCATAGCAGCGAGACATATCGCACTTACAGCATTTAAACCACCGGACACTATGAATGCATTACAGCAAGTTAATCGCGACGTCTGACACAGTATACAATAGATGGGTAATGTCGATGTTGTGAATGAAGACGGGGACCACTCGCTAGCTTTGATATCCTGCCGATTGAACTGTGAGTTTATCTTACTTAGTCCATGCTAGCCTGACATGGACCTTTCTTCTTCGGAAATACCTTCGCTGCTTGGATGTACAGAAACAGGGTTAAAAGACAACGCAAACATTTGAGTGGGATCTAGCGATCAAGGTTTATTTCCTTCAAGTGCAAAAAAAGAAGGAAACTACACGTGACCTTAGTTTGATATAAGCAACAGGGGGTAGGAGACAACACGGGAATGCACCGAACAGATAGCGAATTGGAAAATGACAAGACATGAAAACTAACCGATTGTTATGACGCTCGGCTGGTGAGTATGCGGAGTAACAACTCCCACCCTGCATGCAAGGACTGATACACGAGCGTTCTACAATACTCATGAAAAGCTCTCATCATTCTGGAGCATATACCAATCTCCCTTTGTATGAGAGCAAACGAAGAGGAACTAACGCATAGCTGCCCTCAGAGCCCGTAAAGTTCGGACGCCTCGATGACTTCTCGTTTTTCATGTATTTAGCCCTTGCTATGACTACAATATTTTCAAACGAGGACTGCACTTTTGTTTAAGACAGTGGTTGCCCGAATCTCCCGACTCCAGCAGAGAGCGACCGTTTTTTCTGTGCTCTAGCGGCCGCTTATTGTATCAGTGCCATGTTGTCTTTTTTGCAACGTTTTACATTTAACAAATTAAGTTCACGTATGGCTTCCTTCCTTCTTTACACTTGAATGAATGGAATAAACCACAGCTGGTAGATTGCGCTCAAACGTCTATGTCGTCTTTTCACCCTGTCTTTGCAAACCCAAGCAATGCACGTATTTCTCAAGACATGTTCCAACTAGTCCAATCCCAAGTACCTCTTGACCGTCATTTATCTCAGTGAACAGCTGTTTTTGCCTCTGTGCAAATATCATATAAGCCGAAGCCTCAACTGTACTGTCGGATTTCCACGTGACCGCTGAGTAATCAAAGTGGCGTGCTCAATTGCTTTGCACATTTTTGGCTACATTTAAAGGTTATTTTAAGAACACTTATCTGTTTTTGACTTCTGCAGTTGTAGCAGTTGACTCCAAGGCGTACTAAGTATTACTCTATGGATAAAGCTTTCTTATCGTTTTGTCGGCAATTTGTTTAAGAAAACGAAACGTAATGAAAGGTTTATGCACTCTGGAATGTACGGCAGTAAGTGATTGTGTTTTTTTTTTTTTACCACAATATTCTTCGCGTTTGAGCTGCTACTCCTTTTCATTCGCTTTGAACAAGTTGCGAATCTTACCGCTAGCAACATACTAGCAGGAAGTGGCATACGTATCGGCACAATGTACATTTTTAATCACAAAATGAAAGGTGGTGGCTTCGGATGAATAGTCCATCACTTGAATTGAGAATTCCATGCAGGTTTTGAGCTGACAAAGAAACCTCCTTTTAGCCGAACACCTGGGTATTCATTATTCATGCGCGGAGGAGAATAGCGTAGTAGGCAAGAAACATCTTGGGAATCCATGAGCAGCACAATTATACTTTCCATTCATTGATTCGGCTAGAAGCATATTCCAAATGCTGTGCATGAGTTGAAAGCAGCAGTGTGTCGAGATGAAACTGCAGCTATGCTGTTGGACTCATTGGTGACGTATGTTTTTGAGATAGAGTCTTGTTTCTGCTTGGGACGAGGGTGAACTTTGTGCAGCCCGAGCTGGAAAACAAACAGCGTAATATACAGCTTTAATCACCAAATTAGTGGGACGGAGTCGCTTGAATGGGGCATCAATGAGTTGGGGAATCCCGTGGAGGTTTTGGCTTAGAGAAACCTTCTTCTACTCAAACACCTGAGAATTCATTGTTCGTGCGTCGGTGAAAATAGCGCAGTACATAAGAATCAGCTTGAGAATTCATGAGCAGAACCACTGAACTTTCCGTTCATTGAGCAGTCTGCATCAAACGTTATGTATGGTCTCGAAAAAAGCAGTGCGTCGAGACGACGCAACTGCAACTCTTCTGTTCTGAGGGCAGATTGGTAAAGTATATGTTCGGGAGGTACGAGTCTTACCTGTTTTCACTGTACAGTCATATCACTGCGGATATAACCTAAAAAATAGACACCAAGCCTCTGTTCACATACAGGGTGATTTAGAGTGCTTATGACACAAAAGGTCCCACATTTACCGCCTTTCTAATGGCAAAAATATCCCTAATTGTTTACTTTGCATAAACGTAGAGTTAATCTGGTGTCGGTCAGGCAATACAGCGGAATGCTAGCCAAACTCTTGCCTCGGCGGTTCTGTATCTGCTCTAATAAACGTTTGGATTTCAAAGCGTAGCCTACGGGTAAAATCTCGTTTCACCAAAGACAAATTGAGCTCATGTTTTCAACAGTGTCTAAATAATTTCTTTCCTCGCCTGCAAATTTGTGCAGCCAAGTTATATCACTACTCTTGGGAGGATGTAGCCAGTCAGGCTTGTTAACAAATATTTGTCACGCCAAAGAATCGCTTAGCTTTAAGCTAGCCTTTAGACAGGTTCTATAAAACTCAATCGTCGGCACATTCAACTATTCAAAGTGTTCAGGTAAATATTCACACTCATTGTCAGTCCCGAAGAGAATATTTTATATTTCAAAATTATTGCTATGTGCCACTGTTTTCGCTCTCTTGATTTATTCTTTGCATAACGAAACGCCTTTGTGAAAATAGTTTGCTCTTGTGCCTTACACAGAGCCCTAGTTCATGTGGCGCAGCAGCGCACGTGTGCTCATCGCCATGCAGATGAATGCGGCACTTGAGGGCTTTATCCTCATTGTCGAGAAAACAATAATTAGCTGCCACTTCGAATTCAGGTATTTGCAGTGCAGTAATAGATGTCATGCGACATCACAGTTTCCGCCACGTTTGAGACCGAGAGCACGGTGACAGCCTCTTCTAATCCGCTTATCGCAGCCTGGCTCGACGTGCAGAGCACAAAGCTGTATATCTGGTAATCTATCATAGAGCCATTTACGTCGGTAGCAAGCTGTCTGTACAGCATGACGCTCGCAACCGTCGCTTCGAGCTTCTCAACGTTATGAATCGCACTTGCCGGCTTCATATGATTCGTTTCTTCAACGCACGACACGAGACAGAGTAGCGCCTCGGCTTAAAGCGAACACCATCTTTAATCGTGTCTTGTCACAAATTGTGCACAAACGCCCATGCGTCAGAACTCGCTGCATACCATATATGCCTGCTGCATTTTATTCAAAAGACTGCGCACAAGTACGATCAGCGCCGATACTAGCCGAAGTACGCCCACAGGCAGGCAACTGAAATCGTTTGTGCTTGTCTTCTGTTGCAGCTCTTGAGAACTGTTGATCTCCTCTGATATGTCTGTCTTGTTGTTGTTGTCGATCTTTAAAGGGATTCCATTTCGGGTGCATGACTTCTATCGATTTCATCGTTGTTGTTTTTCTTACATTTCTTTAACGTTTTCATCATTTTGATGCGCACGCGCTCTTGCTGTATAGAAGTAGGGGCGATGTACGACAAATCTTCATTTGCCAGTACTGCACATCTATGTCTCCATCCGCCTTCCCGTATTGTGTGCGTTTCATTACTTCAATAATGTCTCACCAACTATTCTACTGCTTTTATACCCCCTGTGTGAGAGTCTTTCTCGGTTGAATCGTGGGAGGCGCTTGAGGCAATGGCATTGCTGTCTTCGGCGTTCGGTGTTTCTCGCACAAGGGGCTTGCGAAATGGGGAGGGGAAGGCTAATATGCCGAGGTGAGCTGGGTCACAAAGGTCGTGTGAAATTGCGGGAAGGGCGTAGCTTTCCCCACAGTGGTCGTGTAATCCATATGGAGTCTGTCGTGAGGGTTGTCTTCGAGGAAGCTATAGCTCTAGAAATTGGTTTCTTTTTTTAATTTTAGCATATAATGCAATTCAGCCTAGCTATGCTGTGTCAGAGAGCAGTCTCAGCACGAAAAAAACAAAGAGCTTTCTGTTTACCTCATCAAAATTAGAGTTCACAATCTGATCCAAATCGAATACAGCTGGACCTCAGGGCAACAAAGTCAAAGGGGCCCTGCGATTTATTATTCGTTATAGTCGTTGCTGCGTTGTAGCGCTACTCGACCTTGAGTGCAGTTGTCGCAGGCGTGCAGGCTTTGATCCCACGTTTTAAAACGAATCCACAGCGGGCGACTGACGGTGTACGCGCACCATCCGAACATGTCAGCGCTTCCAACGCCCACAATGCCTTTCCCAGCCCGCATGTGCTTCCGAGCTATAGGCTAGGTGCTGTGAGCGAAAACTCACGGACACTGGTAGGTGGTAGTTGGCAGGCTGCATGGCCGGACGCTGGCTGGTCGGTGGTTTATGTGACGTCACGAGGCCACATGATTGACGAAGTGGTAGGCGCTGCCAAATCGGGCCTCGCCTGTGAGATGAGGACTGAACCCTATACGAGACCATTGAACCTCGATACACGCTGCTCTTAGGCTACATGGCACATCGGTCGTTTGGTGGACTGCCGGGTGGCCCTTCAAATAACTCGATAGCTTATGACTGCGTGCTAATGAATGTCTTGGAGATAATATATAAGCACAAATTAAGGGATTAGTGGTTAAGCTAGTAAGAAAATGCACGTAAAGCTAGAAGCAATATGACAGGGAACAAGGGAGCACGTGACCTCCACGCTTTCAGATGCACTGTCGCCAACAGATAATAAAAATCAGTAGTAAAGACGCATCCAAAGTACGCTGCGCCACCCATTCTCGTTCCCCCAATAGTTTCTGAGTGCTTGAGCCGATATGGGCCTCTGTAAAAGAGGGTGCGAGTGCAGATAAAGGCCAGTACCTGGTACCCGTGAGTACCTGCTTTATTTGGTTCATCTGCAATGCTAACCAGCACGTGGCCCACGATACTTTCCACATGAGAAGAATGTGTTATGGAGAATGTGTTCGGATTTTATTGACCCCTTCCAATATACGGAAATGATATTTCGTTCCATTTTACGCTTTGGCTTTTTTTGTTTCGCTGGAACATGTGAAATGAGCAAAATATCGAAACTTTTATGAACACAAAGCACAACGCCAACTTTTTTGTTACTATGAAATTTTGCTGCTAAATAAAAAAATAAGCGTCACATGGGACCAGACAAGCAGAACGCATTCGTAGGGACCCGTGCGCAACGAGGTGGTTGAAGAAGAGGGTAAGTGCCATTTGCCAACTCGAAACTATACAGCGGTGTTTGGCATACTGCTCTCTGGAAGGCAGTATTTTCTCTGAGGTCCTCCATACTTGCTTTGAACTATACTGCAGGCCTTCCTCACGTCTGTAAGATAATGATACTGCTTGAATGCTCTTGAGGAGCTGTTCTGTGGTTTGCAGTTTACTGCTCCGGTTTATGAATCCAAAATGTTATGACCGGGCACTTCCCTCTATTCTCATCATGTGTGCAAAACTGTTTCAAAGGTTGTCATTGCTAATTTGTGACTTTCGTTTGTCTTTCTGTGTTTCATGAAACCCTTCATGCGTCTTTTGCGCTTATACACTGGAATAATGAAGCCTTCTGCTAATTAGCCTGACACACTGTCCTGTTTGTGACCTTCATTTATGCATGATGTCAAACAACGTGCCAACCTCTTGGCTTCGCAGCGCTTCCAAGGCTTAAGTGGGGTGAGATCTGGTCCAGAAATATTTTCATTTCCCATGCTCTTCAGGTCATGTTCCTCTTCTACTCTCGACGTCACTTGCGTTATTCTGAACTGGTTATTAGCTCGACGGACTGTGCCACGTGACGAGATCACGTGACATAGCCGAGTTAGTGGGAGCTGTCAGCTCGAACTCTCTCAAAAAAGTATATATATATGTGTGTGTGTGTGTGTGTGTGTGTGTGTGTGTGTGTGTGTGTGTGTGTGTGTGTGTGTGTGTGTGTGTGTGTGTGTGTGCGTGTGCGTGTGCGTGTGCGTGTGCGTGTGTGTGTGTGTGTGTGTGTGTGCGTGTGCGTGTGCGTGTGCGTGTGCGTGTGCGTGTGTGTGTGTGTGTGTGTGTGTGTGTGTGTGTGTGTGCGTGTGCGTGTGCGTGTGCGTGTGCGTGTGCGTGTGTGTGTGTGTGTGTGTGTGTGTGTGTGTGTGTGTGTGTGTGTGTGTGTGTGTGTGTGTGTGTGTGTGTGTGTGTGTGTGTGTGTGTGTGTGTGTGTGTGTGTGTTTTAGATCGGCGTGTGAGATGGGCATCGAGCCTAGAGGACCCTTGAATCCGAAACCAAACACGCAGGCACGTGCGCGCGTATTGGTTAAGGCGAAGCTTTATGTCCATGTCAGGTGGTCTGTCATGTAATGTGGTAGCTTGAGAGTGCATGCTTATCAGCATGAATAACACGGGCATCAACTGAGGAATTTGTAATTGAGGATCCGCAAGGGAAGGTACCGACGGAACCCGTTAACACTACCGCGTCCCTCAAAGGTGAATCTTAAGTGTCCCCCTAAATGATATTTAGTTATGAGGCTATCTTTTCTTGGCAAAGAAGTCCTTTACGATTGTCGAGTCAAATGCAAATACGATGTATTTTATCATGTCTCAATCTATGCCTGTTTTGTTTCTTTCCATATAGCATTTAGCCTTTTCTCCGTGCAATCTTTGCGGTCTCTGATGCCTCCACTGAGATCACACCCGACAAGGACTGTCTTTCAGGCACGTTGTTTTTAATATTATTCCAAAACAATTTGTTCTCGCTGTTGCTTGTCCATTGTGAGGGACGTAGGTCATTACCATAATTATAACAACCCATCGGGTTTCGATTGAATCGCCGCTGTATAACTCTCCGATGTCTAACTTCATCCTTGTCATCATGTACTTCAACTGGGTGCTGTTCCATTCACGTGACCAAGATAATCCCAATTTCTCCTTGCTTCCTTGATTGGTACTGGTGTAGATGCGCCCTTTCCTAGCCTTCTCGCCTTGGCTATGTTTCATGTTTCTTGAGCACAGAGAATACCGATTTTTTTTTCTTTCATCATGTCAGCTATCTCTCATTAAGAAACACATCATACCGGGGAGTGAAAATAATCTCCGAATAGTTGACGTTGATTCAGTCAACCACAATCACAACGTATCTGTCCCCAAGCTTGCTTTCATCCTTGTCTCCTTTGCGCTTAATTTTCACACAAGCATCCACTTCAACTGCACTAGATAAGCACGACTGCCGCAACTGCAAACCGTCGGTGTCAAAGCGCGAAATATCACCCAGCCGTTAAATGTCGAGGAGATACACAGGGGAAAGACTGCCTACGTACTTAATGTCAGACTTACCCTATCTGGCCATTAACACGCTAACGAGACTGTGTCGCCCATCCTTTTGGCGTGCAAAGCCCGTGGTTTTATACCGGATCGGTGAACATGCTGCAGTTTCTTGTGGACCTACGAGAAACCTCCTTTCCCAGGAAGGATTTTCCTCCTCTTCAACGAATTCGCCTGTATAATATCCTTAAATTCTGTTTCACAACCATTTGCTGCCTTCCATGCATTTATCCTTTGTTCCACAAGTATGAACAGAACACCTGCAACCGGCAGACATCATGGGAAAACGAGCTAAAAGCACAACGCACAGACGAGGACACAGAACTGTGCGAGCGCAGTAGGATTGCGCTCTTCGTGCTTTATGTGTTCTTCTCTTGTGTGTTGTCTCTATTGCGGTCATCCTGTATTATGTGTCCTTCTCTTATGTGTGCTGTGCTTTGTAATGTATTTTCCAATGGCTTCTGCAGACGATCACCAACTAGCCAGAAAGCAATCCATGTTAAAACATATAACCTTTTTTTTTTTTTTTTCAAGTTAACTACGATAACAATAAAAGGAAACGTGAGCCTGGACATCGCAGTTCATTGACGAAATACTTGTATCGTTCACGTCTAAGAGTATCCAGTATCAACAGCATGTACCAGAATGAAAATTAAACGTTTCTTTCTACCCAGTCGGAAATAAGCGTCTAAGCTAATTACAGAAATATTGAAGGCATGGGCGCAAGTTCCCGACACAAAAACAAAATTATTACAGCTTGGCAATTTCAAATTTGCTGTCTTCATCATTTTAATTAACGATTTCGTGTCCCGTTGAGAAGTCTGTGCATGCAGTAAGAAAAGTTCCTTGCAGAGCATGAAAAAGTATAAAGCACTGACGCAGAGCTATAAAGCCGGCGTCTGCTATCTGTTTAGTGATGAACAAGCGGCCAACCGCCAGTGTTTAGAAACAGCTTGCCGAGACTTCCCCGTCCTTTTTAATTAGACAACCCACTTCCCGCTGCTGCCGATGCCTTCGCGGCGGCGCGCAACAGTCGCACCAAGTGTCAGACGCGATTTACGTGTCGATTTGTCTTCCGTTGTCGATGGCTTGTCAGGATGAAAAATGGCGACAGCGGCAGTAGCATGAAATATATGGCCTCCGATCATTACCAAAGGCCGTTCGGAGGTCGCCCCACAGAGCTGGGAGTCGTAAAAACGCCCGAGAGAGGCAGCCGATTCCGCCACTTCCGTACCCAGGGCGACTGTAAAGCCACTCCGACCTGGAGCTCAGAGCTCCCTATGCCGCGCGACCGGTTTCTCCCCAGCGCACACCGCCTGTGCGCCGGTCGGTACCTAGGCGGGGAGAGGCGCGGAAAGAAAAGCGCCACGCCGGCGATGTGGCAATCGCTCGGCGCTGCTCGTCCTTCGCTGTCGGGGCGTCGCTGGGCACTTGGGGGCGCCTCGGCGGAGCAGCCGGCGGCAGCAGGGCGCGTCACGTGATCGCGTGCGTTCCGCTGGTTATCGGGTGGCGAGTCAGTTGCGTGTAGTCAAGTCAGCTGTGCGGGTTATGCCAGTCATGGTGCGGCAAGAGCTGAACTTGATCATCGCGCACAGCCCGGACGGTGGCAAGGGCAGCGTGAACGGCGCTGGAAAGCCAGGCAGCGGCGGCGCCGCTGCTGGTTCTGCAGGCTCGGCACCCGCGGCGGCGGCTCCGACGACGGCGGCAGCCACCGCTCCGGCCGCTCCGGCGGCCAAGACGCCTTCGGGCCGCACGCCCAACTGCGCGCGCTGCAAGAACCACAACAAGACAGTGCTGCTTCGTGGACACAAGCGCTACTGCCCGTACGTGGACTGCGTCTGCGACCGGTGCACGCTGATCGCCAAACGACAGGTGGTCATGGCCAAGCAGGTGGCACTCCGTCGGGCACAGGCGCTCGACGAGGCCATGGGCCGCACGGTCATCGAGGAAGTGGACCCCGAGGAGCTCAAACTGGCCGCCGAGAGCGGGAGCATGCCACCCGGTAACCACCACTCTCCGCATCTCACCCGCGCTCTTGACAGCGTCGCGGCATCCTAGGGAATTCCCGAACGGGCCGCCTTCGCCCATCCGAGCACGTGTCGGTTGACAGGCGGGCGTACCTTGCGCTCGCGTCGGCGATCTTAGAGACCAATTGACTGAAGTGTTCGAAAACTTGCGTTTCGCCGGGCTATTATACCTCACCATTTTTGCGCCCTTTTTTTTCACCCCCATCCTTGCCTCGTCGAAGCGCGCAGCGATCAACTTGTTGCGTTTCGATTGATTACTGCTGTTGCGAGGCGCAGGTAGTCGTTAACTTGTAACTTGATCAAGGTCTCGGAACAGCCAGCGTTGCGACAGGCCGCCCTCGCGTTAAAATAGCCGGGAGCGCAGCAGTTGCGCTCACGACGAAGATTTCCCTCTCTCTTAGGTTGCATATGTCCACTTGTGCGTAAAGGTAGCGGTACGAGCTCGTTATTCGGTGATGTCCCAGCGCTTGTCCGCGCTCTGTGCTTTTACTGTCACTCTAGCAGCATTGCAACTTGCAAGTAGCTAGTCTTTCGAAAGGTTAAAATTTCTTGAACGCTTTCGTCATCCACGTGCAAATGTTAATTGGCAATGTAGCGATCTCAGCATATCGTCCCCAGCGGTGTAGATGTTCTCGAAGTCTTACATGCGGCGTCTGACTGCGAGAGCTCGTCGCATTTTAGCATATTTGTTCATGGTGTTTAATGCCGTCATTTTTATTTTTCGCATCCATAAAATGCTACGTTGAGGATTTTGTAAATGTAACAAATACAAGATCACTATGGGCGACGGCCTAATGCTATTTGAAGTCGCGAAAGCACAATTTTTATCAGGTGCGTCAGTCGATGCGGCCTTAATATCTTACGCGTAGACACGTCTGTACAAAACTGCATATATACAAACGGCATTGACTGATCACCTTTCGCTTTGTATACGTTGCGACTATTTTTTGAAATCGATAATACGCGAGTCTCGAAATAAAATGAGATGTCGAATCTTCAAGCAAAACTACTGACAATCCGTGACAGCATAAATCGGCTTTATTCTCCTTACTCGCATCTCAAGTAGCATGATTTATCAATAGTCGCTTGAGTATACTTGGGAAGTGGAGGCACTCATTCATATGTTAGACATAGTCGCATCCTCTGTACGCAACCGCTAGCATCGAATTAGTACAGTACCGCGCTTAATGTCCTGTTATCTTTTCCTACTAAATCTGCATGCTATATGGTGTCGTGTCGTGTACAAGCAATTGAATTCTCCATATTAGACTTATATTTGTTGAAAGAAATTGTAATAGCTGCAGTTTCTGCGTTCGTTAAAAAATACCGTGTCTTTTGAGTGAAAAGCTGTAAAGAGTCACTATACTGCATTTCACTCAGATGACACTTCTTCAGGTTTACAGTGTCAGCATAACTGGAAAGGAAAGAGATGTTTTTACGTACTCCTATTGTTTCTGAGGCTCAAAGTGTCCTGCCAATGGATATGTTTTTCTTACATTTAGCAGTGATATTTCTTATACGGAAGGAACTGTGTATACTAATCGTTGCGTCCCGCCGCCATTACGTTACAGCGCTGCAAGCGAGTTCCGTGGTTTTCCACAGCGCCTCAAAAGGAATCAGCGAAAAAAAAAAAAAATGCGACACATACTCGTGCCTGTATGAGAGAACGGTTGCCTTACGTATATATCTATCTTGCATGTTTATGCAATGCCGTAAACACGCTTCCATTTTTGTTAGTCCTCTATTAACTGGCTGTTTAGAGGTATGCACATACACAGTCGGCCGCTCTTAGCGTGAACATGCGAGCGCGTGGCTGCTCACTTCTGAGCTCCAGTGCGTCTGACCCGGCCGCGCATAGTAGCGAAGTTGGCGGCCATGCGCAGCACCGTTCAACTCCCGGTTCCTTGGTATCTATAACACTTTGATCCGATATGCGGCAGTGCAACGTGCTGAGGCACTAAAATGGTTCCTGCTTTTATTCTTATCTAAGATGGAGACGCGACATTGTTTCCACATGCCGCTGCTCACGTTCTGAGCGGACACAGGTGAACGCGTACTGCACCGCAAACGTATAAGTGTTTCAGAGCGTGCTCGCATTTATGCTGAGGTCCCCGTCGGCCAGCAAAAAGAAGCAGCACAGGCAAGCAACTAGCTTCTAATGTATGCGCTTCGGAAGTACGAGAAAAGGGGAGGTTGATGCAACAGAGTGAAGGGAACAATGGCACACATTAACTCTCTCGCAAGGTCCAAAGCCACCGACGTACTTACGTGAGTCAAGTTGCAGAGGAGGCACTTGCGGGAAGCTGCGAGACGACACATTGCGTTGCCGTACAATGGCCGGATCACTCAAAGCGCGCGTAGCGGGCTAGCTGTTCTTGACGCCATTTTTCATCCCAAATTAAATTGACACGTCGCCGTGGCGCGCGTAACGATAGAGGCGCATCTGGTAGTCACAAGCTAAAGTCGCAAGCCATTTGCTAGCGCCACCTGCATGCAGGCGCCATGTTACGTGAAGGCAGTGAAAATGTGTGTTGGCTTGTGAAACTCGTCCGCGCTGGTCTTCGAATCGGGATGGGTTCTAACCTGTGTTCTTTCCGATGCGCAATAGTGTGCAACAGACTTGCTGTTTGTTGCCAATAATAGCTGGGCGGGCGATAACAGTGAAGTTGCGGCGAGGCAATGCAGCCATTGCTTGACTGCAAAATAGCTTGTCTTTTTATTCTTCCCAGAGTTGCTTAAATCTACCTAACGAAGGAAGAGGGCGGATTCTCAGCGACACCTTGAAGGAGTTGCTCATATGAGCTGTTATACAGGCGGGTATAACTCAAGAATGCAGCAGCGTATACGTCACTCACAGGCCCTCTAGCCACTGCAGTTGAGCGCTTAATTCTGGTGACGTCGCAGATGAACCACTTGCGTGACATTGCAGGTGACTGGCAGGAGTCTAGACCAGAAAGGATTAGCTGTGACGTCAGAGTAATTTGTAGACGCCAGTGGCTGGCGCGCCTATATTTGAGGGGTACGTATTAGCCGCTGCCTTTTTGAGTTATATCCAACTACAGGCACTGTACCTCAAAAAAAAAAAAAAAGAAGCTCCGTGGTCTCTGGCCTCAACGCGCTTCCGTTGGCACTCGCACGTACACTCCTTGCGTTTACACTGAAGTAGTGAACTCATGTGAACTAAAATAGTTACCTTGCGGGCGATTCGAGCACAGCACGGGCTTGCATTCATTTTTTATCAAGTGCAGGCGTGCTTACATGCGCGCGGTGGCGAGGCCCCTTATAACGAAAGCCGGGTTAGTATCTTGGTGGTACTGCTAACTTTGACATGAAGAACGGAAAGCGGCCGATGTGACAAAAAAAGCGCGCATCCGATATATATATATATATATATAAGCGTCTTTATAATTTAGAACCTGAGTGCTTTTCTCGTGCTTGAATGTGGAGTTCACGGAGCAAAAATTTGTGGTAAGTAGAAGGTAGGGAGACGGCATTAATCCTTCGCAGCAGAAAACGAACAAGGCGGTGGGGAAATCTCACTCTCCAAGCCAACGGGAAGTCAGTGCACCTTGTCGGAACGTTGGCCGGTGGTTTGAGAATTCCCGCCGTGGTAGTTTCTAACCGTGTTGTAGACTTCACATAAAAAGTGCAGCATACGGTGTAGCTAGATTTTGGCAAACAAATCTAATGAACTCAGTTGCACAGCACACGATAAGAGGCACTAGTGGCCCCTTCCCCCGTCTCAAGAGCGTATCGCCAGCCTGGAAAATACGGGCGACTCCTAAGCTCCGCATCAGCGTATATACGACGCAGCGCTGTTAGTGGGTTCCTTTAAGCGGCCTGAGGTCCTCTGCGTATCACTTCGTAGAGATGGACAATTTTCTTTTATCTTTTATATTTTTGCTTTAACACAGTACGCACACGGCATCCCTCTAACAAAATCCAGACTGGACTCAGGAATAACGTGTATGACTTCAACCGGAGTATCACGCGTTCCGTTTCCAACTAATCGCCCCACTTTCTTTTTCAACCTAATTTTATTTTACCTCCTTACATGTCCTAATGGCATTTGAGTCGTGCTGCGAGCTCATAATCACAATTTAACTAATTTCTTTATTACTTTCAATAAACATGTGACGTCATGGCACTCTAAACCAATCCGGATTATGTTGGCACGCCAAAGAACGTCAGTTTTTCGGCTGAGCGGGGACCCTCTACGGTACCGCGTTAAAATTGTACAGCAGTTTTTCTTTCCAGACACTGCGCGTGCAGCCTTCTAGCTGCAATTCGAGCCTGCATCTCTGACTAAGCCCTCTGAATGCACAGCTGTTTTCTCCGGCGTAGCCAAGACAACGCTGCTCATAGACTGTGCGGCTTGTGACACTTTGTTAAAGCGAGCACCGAACAATCGCCTCTAAGGTTCTCGGGGGTAGACAAAGAGAAAACAAAGTTGCCTCTTCTTCTTTTCTCGGGCGAATTCTTTTTGCTACTGCAGATCACATTCAGAGATGAGACGGAAGAATGCGCACTAGGTTGTAAATGTGGCCGCATATGCTAGCCGTATATTGGCGGCGAACAGCAAGCAGCTGCTTTCGCTTGGCGAGTGGGGGGAAAAAGCCCATTTAGTGCTCGCCTATAGAATATAACGGCAATCTTTTCTCAGACGCTATAGCGTCTGGCATATGATCGGAAGTGCAGACAGGCTTCTTGTCGCCGGTTTTCAATAGCTGCGATTGGCGACGCTCAAATTACCTCTTCTTTGCCATTCTTAAATTTTTTATTTTTTCTTTGCTCGCGTAACATGTGTGTGTGTATGCGTTGTACAACAAATATGCTTTTATGTTTCTGTTTGTTTTTGTTGTTGTTTTTTTTGTTTTTTTGTTTTTTTTTTGTTTTGTTTTTTGTTACACATATCAGTTTTCACTGCCGCTGCGATTGGCTTCGATCCGGTCGTTCTGATCTGGCGCAATTTTAATGTTGCTGCACTTGGTAGCTTCATTTTTTCCGCGACGTTTTGTTTCTACCGATAATACGTTAGGTATTACACCTTGCAGGCCGGATCACTCATTGAGTATACTTACAAACAGCCGACGCCCAAATCCGCATCGAGCTCTAGTCAGATATGCCCTGTTATGACTAATCGTCGATGGACGTAATAGTGACCTTATAACTTTGGTCGGTATGGCACTGGAGAAGAAAATATAAACGTCAGTAAACTGTAGCTGCCTTTATCCGCAGCCTGCCAATGCTTGGCGTTAAGAAAATAAAGAACTGAGAAATTTTCTCCTACGTTTAAGTTCGTAGCCTTGTCCGCAATGAAAACACAAAAATTGCGGGGAATGTTGAGACCGTATATATGATTTCGCACATATAGTTACGGCCCTATATCAGTGCGTTTACGTATATAATTGGAACCCGCCTAATTTGACCAAGTAGTTATAAACGAATCCGTTGTCATGTGAATACAAAATAAATAGTTACGCATGGTAAAAAGGCACGTTTCATTCTTGGCATTTTTATCATCTTACAGTGTAAATAAAATAGCTCTTTTACTGAGAAATGCGCGCGCTTCTCTGTGAATTAGCTACCGATCGCCTGTCTTTAAGCCCCAAAAAGAAAACACAGCGAAGAAAGGAAAGAGAATGCTCCAAATGCAATCACGGCAGTATAGGACGTAGATGGCCGATTTGGCTCGTATGTAGCGCTCCTTCCCATGTGTATTAGCGTTCGACCGTGTCGCTCCTGCTCTCTCAAATGTCCGTTCGTGGTCCGGAGCTGCAAAGGGTCCTTGTAAATTGAAATCAACCTGCACGTTAACCATGCGCAAGGAAACAGTGCCGTTTCATGTAGCTTCTCAGCGAGCTGTGCTTGACACCTGCAGCTCGTTTCTTAGATTGGCATTTGCATTGCATCGTCTTCCATTTCGTTAAGAGACAACATACCCTTAAAGCAAGGAGACTAATGGTGACATATGCACGTTGGTGTCGGGCGGAAATAAATGTCAAGAGAAGACATTTGGCGCCGCCCAGACGGGCTTATTACCATTTGATACATCACTCTTGCTGTATACAAGCCAGAAAAAATGAAGGCTTCGTTTATTAACTAAGCACAGTTAACGTTAACTGTCGCGACGCATCCCGAGCGTCTCGCATTTCGGTGTCTAGGTGAAGATTGTAGACAGGTTCTGCTCGAATGCATTACTCTCATAACTGGAGATGATATTTGGACGACGCTTTGCTTGACATTCTGTGATTTCGCGAGAGCGTTTCTCGACGCGCTCTATGAATGACGCTACAATTTTTCAAAGGCAAAGACGTTTTGAAATTTGTCATCTCCATCTGGAGAACCGAAAATCAATCTGACTCATTCGCTTTCCCTGCAGCTTCCGTTTTCTATTTCTTTTGTTTCCCTTTTCTTTTTTCTTTTTTTTTTTTCGCACAACTTTGGCGCAAATGTCTCAACAGTCCGTGAGTAACTCTGCGGTTAGAGTATACCAGACCGCGCGATTTGTCAATCAGCCCACCGATTTGCTTGCTGTGTGATTTGCGTGATTTGCCTGAAGACGGTTGGCCGGGTGTAGCGGACAACGCATACGCAAGCTTGAGCGCTCCTGCTTGGATTGGTCCTGCACTTCTTATTTTTGTTCTCGCCTTCTCCCGGACGCAACAGACAGAAGGTGGGCGCCCAGCAGCGCATTCCGTTTGAATAATGTATGAGAACTCCCTTACGTCCTTGTCCGAACTTCTAGCAAATATCTGCTACATTTTAATTTCTACATTTTGCTATTATGCATTACTTCCCTTCTGTTTCCGTTTTTGTAGCCCTCTCACGACAAGTGGATCGCAGAAAAAAATAACTCCCTCGCGATTTTTCAGTTTGAGTGACATTGTTTTGATTCTGTGTGCATTCCCAGGGGAGGCTTTCTCAGTAATGAATGCGTCTCGAATATATAGGGTTATGAAGGGCATGCATCCGAACCGCAAGGCCGGAAGCCCTTTTTTATTTATTTGCTTTATTCGCGTTGGGTTGCAAACATCGCTGTGCTGGCAGTGTTGATGTATTGGCTGTGCTCGCTTGGTCGCCCCAGTGTAGCGGTACTTGTGCACACGCTCTACCATACATCAAAGCACTTTCTTTTTTTTTTCTTTTTTTTTTTCTTTCACGCTTTCTCTTTCCTCTTCTTTCACTGAACCGGCCGTTCCTTCCTATGCTCACATTCGTGCCGCGACGGTCCCGACTGACTGACCTAAGCTATTCTATTACTGAAAGTGTAGAAGTACGTTGCACTCGTTGCTGTTTGCGATAACCAGAACTCATAGCTTTGTATAAACGAATTGCCTTTTCCCTGCTACAGCTTTTGATTGGTGGTCTCCACACTGCAGAAAACTATTGCTATAAGCCTTCAAAATCACAGAAATTGCTTGATATCCTAACTTCTTGAAAGGGGGTGGTCAAGTTCTCTGTACAGTTTGCCTGATATTTCCTATCCAGGGAGAAAGAACCTTTCTCTCGCAACTATTCAACGTTGGCTCAAATAATAATAATAATAATAATAATAATAATAATAATAATAATAATAATAATAATAATAATAATAATAATAATAATAATAATAGCTGCTTCCTGTTCTTTTGCAAGAGGCAGAATGCTGCGGTGGCTTAGTGGTTAGAGAGTTCGGCCATGCTGAGCTGAAGGACGAAAGTCCAAGGTGTTATAAAAAAAAGTGGTGTAAATACAAATAAAAGTGTGTCAGATGGTATAAATGAATTCGGAGCCCACCACGACATTCTTTCTCATACCAATGTGTCAATCCCGGGCGTAAATCCCCACAGTTCACAGCTGCAAAGGCTTATTTAAACGGTTAGATTTTCTAGTCTTAATATTTTTTTCCCCCATTTTTATGCATTGGTTCTTTTGGGGTTTAGTTTGCGGGCGACCCGATTATTGTGGCCGACCAGCATAGGTAAAGAAATGTCCATGGGTTTATATTCAGATGCCAAAACACACAAAAAAAAATGAAAAAATACCTCGAAGCAACCGAAATACAGTTTCCTGTAAGATGATTTCGGGCAACTTTTGTATTTGCTGCCCACTGCGAAGCACTAATTCGAATTTTCTTGTTATTTCATGTGAACATCAGCGCTGTAGCGGCCAAGTGAGCTGATTAGTTATATGGGCCACTTGCTTCATTAACAAAGGAAACGACGGCTGTTTTTTAGGCTTTCGTTCTTGTGTAGCTTGCACAACTACAGAGTAAGAAAATCGCACAACAGCCTGACAAAGCAAGCCTCGATCCTCTGGCTACTTGGCTTGTTTCAACAGAGCCACAGCGGCCTCCGAATTAGCGAACCACTCATTACTGGCTAACTCCGCGTATTAATGGGCTTTATAGGTATATTGAACGGGATATCGACGTTCTTTATTAGAAACGTTACTGAAGCGTCTTTTGGCCGACAACCGCTCGTCTTCGTTTGGCGGCCATCCTATCCAGGACATGAGGCCGGAGATTTCTTGGGCTGCCTCACCTGCGAATACGAAAGAAGGAAATATTTCAGAGCTTGGAAAAAAAAAAATATTAAATGGCAAAACAAAATAGGCGCTTAGTAATCCTGCTAAAAGAATACATTGCGTGCAAGTCATCAAGTTTTGGTCCGACGCTAGCCACGTATTCAAACAAAACTTTAGCCTATTATGCAAGTAGTTCGGTTGTAAAAACTTCGCTTGTTAGACATTCCTTATTTAAAGCGTGCGGCGAGAAGTGAAAACTGCATTATTGAAAGGGAAAGTGCCGGAGAATCGTATACATCGATAATGTTAACGTTCATAGCAAGAAGAAAAAAAAAAAAAAACAAGAGCGCGCGATGATTCGGCTATATTTTAATGGCGCAAGCGGGTCTTCATTGGCCACGTGTCGTCTTCGCTCGAGATGGGGATCATAAACCCGTCTTCCCTCAACATGCTTACCCCTGCTAAACCGATCGCAAGCGCCAGATAAGAGGAGAGCTTGTACTCAGTCGGGAAACCTGTATAAGCGGTGCGATGCTTAATAGCTCCATCCCTACACTCGAAGCTCACTCCGAAGCCTTCCACTGCAGCACCTCTTACACTGTGCTTCATTTATCAACCCCCCCCCCCCCCCCCCTCCTTCACCATTCACTGAAGACGCGGTTCAGGTGAATACTCTTGGTACATCTTTCACATAAAAACAGAAATCTTTTTCTAAAGAACTCTAGAACCTCCCCTCCCCCCCCCCCCCCACCCCTTTATTTTTTTCTAGAAACAAGTGTCATTTCGCTTTAACACAATGGCGTTAAATGCTCCTATCTGGAGAAAATCTGGCTTTGTCAGCGCTGTGCGCAAGAAAAAAAAAAAAAAAGAAAGTCACGGTCAGGGCTTTAGCATGTGGTAGCTGGCAGGTGATATATAGCCGGGCGCTAATTGGTTGGCGGGTCGAGTGACGTCACGAGGCCACATGACATAGCAGGTGCTGCCAACCCAAGTAGAGCACCTCCCCGGGTTTGGACTCTGGAGGGTGAAATGCGAACCGAAACACACACTACATAGGCCACTTGGGCGTGCTGTCACGGCTTGGTTAAAGCGGAGCTTTATATCTATATTGCCGGTCTTCTACGTAATGTGGCAGCGAACGAATATAGGCTAATGAGCATATTTGGAAAAAAGAGGCAAAAGTTATTGAATTAGTGACTGGCAGGGTGGATGTACGCGAACGCAAGGGAGGCGCAGATGCGAGCCATTTACGCTTTTGTGGCATATATACTTCAAGGACGGAACCTAAATGTGTGCAATCTTCATTTCTTGTTGCTGTGATTGTCTTTTTTTTCTTGGTACCACAAATTATCTACAAAAAATCACTACCAAAGACGCGCTGCTGCTCTCCTTTCTCTGCAGCATTATCGTGAACCTCACTAACGCGCTGTTCAAATACCCCTCCGCTGAAGCAGAGCGGCTTGACCAAGTGCGCGTACACTATCTGCTTTTTACCCAGTAGAATACAGTATCTCGTGGCAGTACGAAAGCTACCATGGTAGACAAGCATTAAGTGCCCACAAACGGTCTAGCCGAATGACAGCTCGCAGGTCAACCTCTCTTCAGCCCGCATTCAGCGGGCAGATTTTTTATTTCTTTTTCTATACGATGTGGCATCTGGTACATGGCTAGGAGAGCGCGTGCGTGACGTATAGAAAGAGCTACTATAGCTTTTCCTCTTTTAACCCCGCGTATAGTTAGGGCGCGTCGGGGCCTGTGTTGCCCAAGCGGCGGATCAATCACGTTGACCTTGCGCAACGCACGCACCGGTTGGCGTTGCATTGTACTCAGAGATTGTTTTTCGGTTGCGAGGGCCTTATTATACAAAAAAAAATTATTATGCTCGCACTGCGGTGCTCCGTCCGAGACCTGTCACACCGTTTTATCAATTTAGCCATAACTGCTAGACTGCTACCTGTTAATTCTGTTTGACTTTTCTTTTCTTTTTTTTTTTTTTTGCGCGGAATAAAGGAAAAATCTTTTTTTTTTTTTTTCCTTCCTCGTTTTAGGGGATAACTATAAGTGGGAGAGCAAAGAAAGGAAAGAATTAGAAGGGCTGTCATGGAAGGATACAAACTACAACACTAGATGAGTGTCATGCATTGTTATGACAATAAAATGCAAAACAGTAGGACATGACGGAAATCATCAGGGGGAGTACTATTCTTGGGAAGAATTGGCTCAATGATAAAAAGTGGACTATATATACCCGACATTATTCCAGATACGTTGCTCGATATTTTCCTGACACTAGAAGACAGCGACTGTATTTGAAGCTATTAGCGTACGTGTTGTGTAAATTAGGGCTCAGGTGAGAACCGAGTTAAACCCTCTCTATATTATAAGATCACCTAATCACGGGTTCCACAAGTCTTTCCACCATAAACACTACATACCGCATTGCCCATGTATTCGCGTAAACGGATATTTTTATGTTCTCGTATATTTTTTTTTCTTCGGGTGTTTTTAAACCGGAGCGCTCTACCGAATAATTAACCGTTTTTACCGACCAATCAGCGAAGCGTGGTGGTGTAAGTTCCTTCGCCATTGCACTCTTATCTGCCAGTGTGCAATTATGTTTTTGTTGTATTCCTTCCCTTTGGTCTTGTGTATTGCATATTGTTGTAGTGGTATCTTTTGTGAGGGTATATTATGCCCACTATTTTCAAATGAAAAAAAAAAAAAAAACGCGATTTAGACAAAATCATGCATTTTTTTTGTTGTTGTTGTTTAAAGAACGATTAGGCGCGTTAATTAAGCTGATTATAAGCTTTATAATGGCGAAGATGCAGGTTATACCACCATATTAAATGTTCGCCTCCCGTGGTTTAAGGCGATATTAAGTTCCAGTAATAATAACCACAGCGGTCGGGATCAGTTCGTTGCTGGGCAGGTTCCTGTCTAGTATTCAACAAGGTTCCTACGCATGAAATGTACACGGCACTTCAATGCCGCGTTCGTGTTTTGACTAAAATAATAATCGAAACAGAAGTGGCGATAGCAGGTTTCTGGCTTCATCCTCCGATTGCTTCTCAGAAACCTTAATTCCGTTAGCGAAATTCATTTCATAAATTTTATCCCGTTATAAGAAAATTCATCTTCAGTCAAGGTGCATATATATACTGCAATGTTGTAGCTACATAGAGGGCAGAGGCATGTCCCGTGAACGGAGTAGCAATTGTTTCCTCTAACTGTATCCTATTACTTCGCAGAATTCGGGACAAATAACCTTCATCGAGTCGACATAGGCGCTCGTTGTTATTGAATCTTCGCTCTGATTCCCTTATGATGGCGTCAAGCTTGGACCTACTTTACAGGAACTACTGCACGCTTCCTTTTATCTTTTTTTTTTTTTTTTCAATACACTTACGCTTGGCAACTGTCCAAGCCAGAGCTTCAACTGCCTGTTATCCGTTGCATGTTACTAAACATTTTTTTTATACACATATATAATCAAAGCGGATCACCTAGCCTGGAGGAAAGCATAACTCTGCTCGCCAGTGTTATGATTGACCAGGAAGCAGGCGTGGTGTCTATTGTCAACGCTCCGTACACCGCTGGTGTGCCTGCTGGTGACGTTTTCTTCGAAACTCCTCCGCGCCTGACTTGATCGCTTGCTTTCAATCCGGCCCTCAGCTTAAATGAAACGCGCTGAAAAGGAAAGAAGAAAAAGAAAAAAAAAGAAGTAATCCGATCGAACGGTTTCTCGTCACATTTTCCTTTTTGGGAGAGTGCGTAGCCTACGGTGTGGCAACATTGCTAAATCTTTACCAGCATTACCTAAACGAGAAAAAGGTTGTTTTTGTTTTTGACTTCCTGCCGTGTCTTAAACCTTTTTCTTTTTCTTCTTCTTCTTTCTCGAGCAGATGGGAAGCGGGGAGAGGAGGGGCACAGCCTCGAGGGCAGTTTGTTTCGTTCGCCACAACAAGCGCAAATATCGCTTATTCAACGACCTTACGTGGCCCTGACTTAACATAATCACATTTCGACATCCCACCTTTCTTTTTGTGATTTTTTTTTCTCTCGCCACCATGCCTTCCTGGCTTGAAAAGCGCATAAAATTCAATCCCCGCGGGACGAAGATCAAGCCACAAAGATCAGGCTGCATCGTTTCTTTACAGCTACATGCTTCGTTTCTGTTAACAGCCTGGTCTCGTTAAAAAACAAAGGAACCGCTGCACTCGAAGCTGGCGTGCGTTAAAAAATGAAGAAAGAAAAACAGAAATGGGTTGAGAAAATGTGAGCAGGGGCTGTTTTTAAGCTAAACGCTCGGAGGACGAAGGCAGTGTTCCCTGCATGCGCAAACTTTGTTAGGAAGTAAGTGACCGCTTCAACCACGTCAGCCACCGTTAAATCACCTGAGGTGTTTCGCGAAAGAGATCGTCGCTTTTTTTTTCTCTCTTTTTTTTTTTTCTTTTTTTGCGTGTATGCGTGTGTTTGCGCGTTCTTAGTTTTTCTCTCTCTCTTTTTTTTCAGTCATGCTTTCTGCGCTTAAGAGCTTGAGTAATAACGGAGTCGGTTCTGGCGAACTTTATTGAGCAGGCGAAAGTGTTAAAAGACGAGCCACTCTTACCAGGGGCCGTTGACTAATCGCTAAAGCGGTGTTCTGCTCTCGCGTGACGTTCAGACAGGCTTATGTGGCTCTGGGGCGTCATAATTTTTGTCGCCGCAGGTGCGCGCTTTTTAAGTTTACACTGTTGTGAGTGGAGAAAGTAATGCTGAAAAAAAAGGCACATTACAAACTTCTAAAAAAAAAAAAAAAAAAAAAGGTGAAAAGAAAAAATGACGCTGACAGACTGCATGTCGCTGTATAGACGAAGAGCCGCTACTGTTTAGAGGTCAGGGGTTATATATATATATATATATATATATATATATATATATATATATGCTGGGTCAAGAACAACCCAGATATCATTTTTATATTGCCTTTTCTAGTAAGCCGTTCTCATGAGGAATTTGTAGTATACAGCTCATATATGATCGGCGAATCGTGCTTCAACTCTAAAAACGGGGGCCTTGCACCTTTAAATTTCTATTCTCTTTAGATAGCACGAAGTGAAAACCTTGGAGATATATCTGTAAACTTGCCCTTTTTTTTATGTTAATATCCGGCAATTTGACTTTACAATTTTGAGTCTGATCTGTGAATGTCTGAAAATGCTAAAACTTCTTCAACAATGGTAAAAGTCGTAATTATTCATTCTCTTGCTGACGTGTGGCCACTTTTGTCCAAAATTTGTGAGTTCTTTGGTCTGAAAGCTTAGCTTTAGCACTTTCTGGCGGCTGCATGAAGATTGCTCTAGTTTCACAAAAGTTTTAGGAAACACATCAAGTGTAAGAACGTGAACTTTCGACATTATTTAGCAAATATATATAACTAGTGCAGAAATATGTAGTGATCTTTGAGAGATCATGACACCTACAGCCCAGATCATTGCAGAATCAAGAAGTATCTCAATTCTCGAAGTTGTTTCTTGTCTCAATAAAAAATGGTGGATAAAACAATCCAAAGTGTAGTTTAAACACACCGATGTATACTCAACCGGGCTACCCACAGGCTGGAACGCCACCAGTGCACACCCAACAGGGCTACCTACAGGATGCACAAGATACAGCGCATATAGCTGGTGCCCACCGCTCACAGTAGCAGCGTGCAGCGTCTGGTTTTCCTCTCCTCGCTGCCAGGCCGGAATTTAATTGCCGCTTCTAATCTCTGCGCTGTTGTAACGAGGCCGCTGCGCGAGCGCAGCCCTTCCCTACTGTTTCTTTTTGTGTGAAGGGAGGGTGGGTTGCTGCGCCAGAGAGCCTCACTCGTCGCTGTCTACGTCGAAGTCTAGCGGCAGGCACTGTAGGAATAAGCAACAACCGGGACGCAGGGTTTCGGGAAACACGTCGAACGAGTTCGCGACACGGCTTCTACTTGCACGACAAGACCGGAAGCCGTTTTCGCGCCGGGCCTGGCAATTAACAAGCGGATATGTTACTAGGAGACCCGCGTAGTTGGTGGTTCGTCGTCGTGGCCGCCGAGATGGCACCGTCGCGCTGTTGAGCGTTGCACGAAGATCCGAATCCAGCACGCGCGCGAACGGTCCGTTTTCTGGAGGAAGCATTTGTGTGTGTACAAGCCGTATGTATGGCGTGCTCGCCAACAGGAATCGATCTCTCTCCCTCGTCAACGCATATATGGGTACCTAGCGTGACGTGTGAGACTAATCGAGCGCGAAGCGGGTCGTGCCATGCTATGCTGTATAGGTTACGTTCGCGGCGAACATTTGCAATCGAGAGTTCCTGACGAGTGAGAGAACAACGAGAAAGTTGATTGAGCTGTGTAGCCTGGATAGAAACAAAAGAGCCGTGACGCAAGTGTTGCTGGATTAGTAGCTACTATCAGGCAGTGGAAGAAATCGTGTTTTTTTTTTCTTTTCTTTTTTGCGGAAAGGCGAATGTATATGCGAAGCGAAAAGCGTGGAGTGACGTGGTATTCTGTTTCTTCCTACGGGAGCATTGGATCAATCAGAGATTGTAGGGAGCCGATATTGTAGATTTGCTCAGTCATGCCGCTTTCTCTAGGCGTCAAAGCGAAAAACATACTCGAGCTCGCGTGAATCCCACTGCATTAAACGAAAGGAGGAGGTACGTTTTAGCACGGTAACCGGTGAGCAAGCTTCCTTTTTGAAGTGCATGCTTAGTACATGGTAATGGCGACTGCTTCTTCATATCAGAGTCAGGGGTAAAGAAACAAGGGACTCGCTACGATTTTGATATAAAGGAGGCCGCAGTAATTATCAGGCTTGCTCTACAGCTCTTGTAAAGGGTCCCGTTCCGCTCTTCTCCGTAACTTCGATATAATATACCTGAATTATATTAGAGATCAATGCGTCATACCCTTTATTAGAAAAGAATGTATATCGAACATTATAAGTAAAGCATATTTAAATCGAGTGATTTCTTTACATAGCCAGAAAGTTGGCACGCTATCAGGCTCGTACATATCCCAGCCACGAGCTTGCTACTTTAGATGTGTTCGAAATTTTCAAGATCGGTTACAGAGGTTAGAAACTGGACTGTATCTTGTAACGCTGCAGCTCTACTGTAGGTTACATGAGAGCGGAACCATAGAAAGGTCAAGGTGTAATCTGCGCCAGAGGACATTCACTAAATATTCAAAGGAATACACACCAGTAAGTACGGACGTTTAACGTAACAGTACCATAGCTAAGGACTTCTCCGAAGCCTTTATCTCAGTGACGCACTCATTTATTTGCGTCTTACAATCGCCGTTCAATTTAAAGCTATTCTACTGAAGCTCCGTTCTGTTCACTGCAACGTGCATATGGTGAATTCCGTAGAAAATGCAAGCCGCGGCAAGTGGTCGTGCGACATGTGGTGAATTCTGCAGAAAATCCAAAGACGTTGCACGTTCTCTAGCGACATGTGATGACTTCTGTAGAAAATCTAAAGACGTTGCAAGTTATCCTGCGACATGTGGTGAATTCTGTAGAAAATCCAAAGACGTTGCAAGTTCTCTTGCGACATGTGGTGAATTCTGTAGAAAATCCAAAGACGTTGCAAGTTATCTCGTGACATGTGGTGAATTCTGTAGAAAATCCAAAGACGTTGCAAGTTCTCTTGCGACATGTGGTGAATTCTGTAGAAAATCCAAAGACGTTGCAAGTTATCTCGTGACATGTGGTGAATTCTGTAGAAAATCCAAAGACGTTGCAAGTTCTCTTGCTACATGTGGTGAATTCTGTAGAAAATCCAAAGACGTTGCAAGTTATCTCGTGACATGTGGTGAATTCTGTAGAAAATCCAAAGACGTTGCAAGTTCTCTTGCTACATGTGGTGAATTCTGTAGAAAATCCAAAGACGTTGCAAGTTATCTCGTGACATGTGGTGAATTCTGTAGAAAATCCAAAGACGCTGCAAGTTCTCTTGCGACATGTAGTGAATTCTGTAGAAAATCCAAAGACGTTGCAAGTTATCTCGTGACATGTGGTGAATTCTGTAGAAAATCCAAAGACGTTGCAAGTTCTCTTGCGACATGTGGTGAATTCTGTAGAAAATCCAAAGACGTTGCAAGTTATCTCGTGACATGTGGTGAATTCTGTAGAAAATCCAAAGACGTTGCAAGTTCTCTTGCGACATGTGATGAATTCTGTAGAAAATCCAAAGACGTTGCACGTTCTCTTGCAGCATGTGGTGAATCCTGCGGAAAATCCAAAGTCGTTGCAACTTGTAATGCGACATGTGATGAATTCTGTAAGAAAAAATAGAAACAAATGCACATCCGTGGAAAGTTCTATAGTGCACTGTGCGGAGGTTCAGATCGGCTTGCATCTACATAAAGGGTGAGGTGTTGCATTCTAAAAGCAATGCCTACGCTTTGGTTTGCCAGAACAGCACAGTCGGGCTCGTTCGGCCGCCCAGTCGTCCGTCTTCCGCCGTCGCCCTTTTTATGGATTCCGCGCACGCGCTGGAAGGAAAGTGTGTACGCTTTTTAACGTCCTCGGCGTGGTCCTCTGGTTAATCGTGACAAGTTAGTTCACTCTCTTTTTGCCGTAGATGCAACCTACTCCAGCGGCAGCCTTCGGATAGGTAAATCCTGGCGACTGCTCAAGACACGTTTGGCGCGCTGGCGTGCATTTCCGTGAATTGGTGCGCAATCCCTGCTTTGAAGGTTACGCTATGTGAGGGCGATGTAAAAAGAACGACCATAAAAAGGAGGATTAAAGAACGTTCTCACCATTCAACCTAAGGTACCTATAACAGTGTAAAGTGCAGTGAACAGTTCAGAAATAGTCGTAGTCGTTCCGTATTAGCAGCAGGCCGAGATTAAATAAACTATAAACGGAAAGCCGCATTACAGGGAGCCAGAGAAAATTAGTGATATCGGATTTCTTCGTTTAGACAGCGCCTACTTAATGTAATGATGCATATATATATAGATACATTTAGACATAGACAATAGTACTTTTTCTTGGCTCCAAACGCCTAATGTCGTCGTGTATCGAACACGTTTGATCTCTGGGTGCACACATATCATGCCGCTTCACTTGGCTTCCGCAAATATTTGGCGGCTTTAAAAAAAAAATTACCATCTTCCACTTCTGAACAAGTTCTTCATGTGCACGGTTCCATAATATATATTTATATCAAACCAACAGTTTCAACTTTTTACGCCCCATGCACAACATACATGGAAGCGTTGTCTCAGCCGATAAGGGGAAAGGGATCGATATTTAATTAAGGGAGGGGCATTGGCTCCTCCAACGCTCTCTGGCATACTTGACGTTGCTCAGCTGTATGCATTGTATATACTACCGGTGACCTTTGCAGGAGGGAATAAAACTTTGTTGCCATGGACAGTAGGCCGGGCGGTTGAAGTAACGAATTCGCCAGCACAGTGTTGGGTTCGCACAGGTAGCGTCAGATCGTTCCTGTTGTTTAATCTCTCTTTCGCGTACCTTGTCTACTAGCGTTTGCTCCCAAGGAGGAAAGTTTTATCGTCAATATGGCGTATTTCAAACAGTCCCTCTCTCAGCTATCGATAAATCCAGAAATAATCATGCGCAAGGCTCGTTCATGTGCAAGCTGCAGCATCTGCTTCATTCAAAAACTTTGCTCTTATCGTCGAATTCCTGCACCATTCATTTATTTCTTCCGCCCGGCGTCTCAGAGCTGCCATGTATTTCTTTTGTCGTACGTAATCTGCGGAAATCCACTTTTCTGGGCCTCTCTCTCGTTACGGCTGAATGCGCCGCGACGCGCCGGATTGAGAGAGTTAGGGCGAATGCGTTTTGATTCTCTCAATGGGCAAGCGGGGTGCGCCGCGGCTCCCGCTTCTTCTTTCTAGCGGCGGCGATAGATCCCCTTAACGTTAAGGAATGAAAGGGCGCTCCGCCGCCGCCACCACCGCCGCTGGCGTATATAGCGAATGGCCTTTTGAACACAACAGAGAAGTGCGTTCGCTATCAAGATCTCTCAATTTGAGAGAAAAAGATTTAGCTCTGCGCCTTCGGGCTCAGTCGGCCAGTCGACAGGGAAGGGAGGAGGGGTGAATTCTTGACGCTTTTTTTTTTTTTTTTTTTCATTTCTTCGAGATTAGTGGCTTCTTCACGGTTTGTGTCCGCTGTTAAGAAGGGCTCAGTTTCTCTTCGCTGTCATTCTTAAGCTGTCGTTTAGAAAAGGAGATTTTATTTTGTATTATCCTCCCCGTTGAAGCAAGAAGAGTTGCTTCGAGTCTTGATGAGAATGGGGAGAGTTACCTCCTGACTTTTTATTGTTATTCTCGTTGTTGTTGTTGTTTTTTTTTGTTGTTGTTGTTTTAAGCTGCGTTATCTACCCTCTCCTCCACTTCCTGCTAACCACTCCTCTTGACGAGCCTCAGTGTCGGCCACGGGAGAAAGTATAAGTGTCAGGAAACCGAGTTTCTTAGTCCTTTTTCTCTGGGGAAATGAAAGAGCCCTAATCGCGCGCTGACCGGCCCAGAAGAAAAGTTGCGCGCCACTCTCCTCTCAACAAAAGGAACCATCAAAACCGCATCGAGCATTTTCTGGATGCTCGGGGGACGATTGTCGGCAGAGCGGGACTTCTGAACGTGCGATGAAACGATAAAAGGCAGGAAGCAAGTGAAATATATATCTTATTGTTGGGCTTATCTCGCTTGACCAACGCTGAATGAGTCCGGTCGTATGAGATACATGTAGCGTTGCATCCGCGGACACCGGCCACGCGTTTCTGTAAGCCGACGCTGAGCAAACAAAAATACTAAAAAGATTTTTGTCAAGATTGTATCTCTGAAAGATGATCTCACGGGGACGACGATGTCAGTGGAAAAAGGCAGCTTACTAAGCGTTTCTTTACTGGTGCGTGAACGTGATTGTGCAGACATCCCGCTGTACTCGCTTGTTTGTGAGCGTGTTGGTGAACGTGATTGTGCTGACATCCCGCTGTACTCGCTTGTTTGTGAGCGTGTTGGGGCGTTCGGCCCTTGGATTGCTGTAGTAGCCATTCCTCAAGCAGATCCGTAGTCTGCATCGAAGCGTCACTTTCTTTCATGAGACTTTGTTGGGGGTGTCACAGTCGTCTATTTCTATGACCATAGTGCCCTCAAAGTCAACAACATGGCATGCTTCAATGCTTTGACTTTGTAAAGCTCTATGAAACTTGTTACCGAGGGATAAATATGTAGTGTTTTTCCTTCCTTATAACTTCCATAGTAAACTGAAGGGGCGGTCAGTAACTAGGTCAGTGCTTTTATTGAAGCCGCCGCGACGAAATTAACGAGACAGGTAAATGTTCATGCGCGTTTCTTTTTTTCTTTCTTTTTTTTTTTTTTTTTTTACCACGGCGTTCTATTTCCCTATTACTTTTTATCGAATCACTCTGACAAGTTCTGACGCGAGCATAGCGTGCCTCACGCGTTTCGACAAGTAGCGAGTCGTCAATCAACGCCTCAGCACGGGGAATAGCGCTTTCTGTGGCGCCTCACCGTGGCAAGGCGATACAAGCACTTTCCTCCAGCCGTTCTGCTTTCCCTTCCTTATCGAAGCTCGGATACTTTACTTCCGTGCTAGAAACAAGGAGAATAGAAGTAGTTACGAGTGAAAGCTTAAAACGCAACAGTGCGTGTAACTGATTATGGCCGCATGGCTATCATAGTGGCCTGTTTAAGCCGCGGCGCTGGCATTTTTTTTTTTTAATTATGGAGATCGACGGACGCGTCTATAAGCAGCGAAGCTCACAATTCAGGCACACTCGCATGACGAGCTCTCATGCGTGTAAGTATTCACGATAGGGTGAGACAGTGGCTGAAAGCGCGATGATTATGAGCGACGAAAGAGTGGCGCTTCTGCTGTTGTTGTTTTTTTGTTTTTTTCCTCGCTTCGCGACCAGAGCGTGCAACAAAAAGAGTGGTTCACAGAGTGCCCGCTGCATTAACCTCGATATCTTGGAGGAGTGCAGGCGCAACAAAGAAATGCTTAATGGTAGCCGCATATTATACTCAGGTGTGGCGGTGGGAAAAACTGTTTCAAGCAGCTCGGTGCCGCGCTTCATTGTTGTTTCATTCTCTTCGTTGTTTGAGATCGAAAGAAGAAGCTTGTTTCTGGGATTCTTTCGGAACCTCCACGACGATGCTTTTTTGCGCGAACTTAGACGCAGCGAACGAGAGTTTTGCGCGCGAGTTCTGTGCGGCAAGGCTTGGACAAGCTAACTATACAGTTCTGACGCACATATGCGTGCACACGCAACTTGGTTACGCGTTTTCTCTCTATTATACACCTGTGTCCAATCATTGTAGCCGTGAATAAAAAACAAAAGAAAGCTCGGGCATGCTAGCTGCACACCGCTCTTTAGACAGCAAGCTTCACTGAAAATACTGCACACAACTTCAAAACTATCATGATAGATGACCGCACAAGTTATTTTCAGTATTCTGGCAGCAGCTGTATGAAGCCGGTGTGTGAAGAAACTAATGAGCACGATTATTACTTCTTCCTTAAGCAAGTTGGGGGTGACAACAGATCATCAATCGCGAGTAGCGGCAGAGAGAAAGAGAGAGAGAGAGATGTTTCTGCTGCGCAGGAACACTAGCTGTAAACCAGCGCAGGCGGGGCCCTCCTGCGAGCAATAACAACGTGTCAGTAAAAGGCTACAGGCGTGTTTTCGCTTCGCCCCCGTGTTTCCCGTCTCCACCCTGAACAAATACAACGCGGTCATCACACTCTGCCTGCATGGGACTCCTGTTGCGTTATAAGCGTTGCTTCTGAAGGGCGCTTCCTCTCTCCTCCTCTTCTCCTCCCCCAAAGGAACATCAACGCATGCCGCCAGCTCCTAACACCGAGTGCACGCACGGATGACCACAGGAATACACGGGTCGCGCATTCATGCGCATTATATTACATCTACCGGCTTCGACGCGGCGCCGCCGTGTGAAAATCCTACTAGTTGTAGCCCTTCAGCTACTGGAATTGCGGGATTGTGTTTACTCCAGACAATAAGTAGCGTCTAGAGTGAGCGAATTCTTTCTGTGCTCGCTCTTTCTGTCTTTTTCTTTTTGCGTAACACGGCGCAAGTGTCTGTGCGCGGCTACCCGTTCTGCTTGAGCGGCTGCTCATAACTGCAAGACGTTGGAGGCGATCGCGAAGAATGAAGGAAAGCGTTTGAAACACGGCGGGTACGCATTGAGAGAAAAGAGAAAAAATTGCGGCGCAGAGACGTAAAGGAAGCAGCAATGAGGAACAGCGCGGGGACTGATGCGAGCCGGGCACAAATAACAAATGCGCGCTCAAATACACAGTGAGACCAATGGACAGACACGGAAGCTCAGCCCAAAATACTGATAGGAAACAAGACCTCCTCTCTCCCTTGTTCCCCAATCACTTTTCTTCCTTTCTTCATTGATGTATCCTTTCCTTGCTCGTTTCCAAGAAAGGCTCCTCTTGCTTTGCGGCTTTGGATACTAGGGGCAAATGTCTTTGTGAGTGGGCTTGTATCTCGTAGGAGCGTTACCATCATTCCTTCTCCGCCGCCGCCTTCAATCGCCGTAATCGTCGGGGGCAGTGCGCGATTATGTAGAACGGGGAAGGGAGACCAACCAACGTCGTTCGAACATAAAGGCGGCGGCGCCGTTCATGTAGCTTGTACACAGACTCGCTTTGTACGCCCCGCCTTCGCCCTGGATTTCGCGTTCGTCGCGTTTGCTATGGGGGCGCCGCTCTGTCTTTTGATTCGGCTTCAGCACTTCGCACAATAAAGCGTCTGTGCCCGCCGCCGGCTTGCAGGAGAGATCAAAGTGTACTGGCGCGATGGACCGACGTGTCTGACGGTCTAGAATCGCCGCCGGCCGTTTCGTGTGCCTATCTCGTGTAGCGCAGGGACACTTTGTGCACACAGGCTGTCGCCGTCTGTGCCCATGTCGTATATGTATGTAGGGCACGGATTGTATTTGACCCCTTTTCCTTTTCAGCGTTGTTGGAGCAGCGCTTAGACATTGTAATTTACAGCTTCACGCTTCCTCCGGTATATCAGTAGGAAAGCAACGGGATGACAAACCAGAATGCACTTTGCGGGCTGAGTTTGGATGTTCTGATCTTTTTCTGTAATTTTCGGAATGACGCGACTCAACCACTTTTATTTCGGTGACACTGTGACGACTGTTACGCTCGGTTTGTGGATAATTTAGGCGGTTATGGATAAGGACGTCAGCATCAGCCCCATCCTAAAGGTTGTTTCAGTGGGAACGTTTTCACATATTGGAAGGTCAGAGACATCTCGCTTTATGAATATATCATAGCGTTTCTATACATATTACCAACCCAAATTCAGTTGCCGCTTGTCCTTTAATCCGCCACGGGCTCGTTTATTCTGAAAGTAATTTTTCGAGTCACTGTTTGGCGGCGACACTGCAGTGTATTAAATTGTTTTGATGTTTAAGCATTTTGTTCGAATTTCTGGAGGCCGGAGAGTGTAGTTTGTGCTGTCGTTTCAAAAAGTACAGAATAAGAGAGAAAATGCGATGTATCACCTGGTGCTGTCATTGACATACACAAACTCGTGTGCGCACGCCATCGCACTGAGAGAAACAATCTATGAGAAACACATTGTGAATGCCTGCAGTCGCTAATTCTCGCTTAGTATTCATTTTCGTCTGTGCGAAGTCACAATTTCCACCTCATCTCTCTTCAAAAGGAAACGCAAGCGGCTGGACGAATGCAAGTAATTTCCGCTACTGTTGTCCCGTCAAGCGCTCTGCTAAATAACGTGGCCTATATCAGGTTGTCAGTCACGTGACTACCACAGCGTCCTTCCTTTTAAACATCTACGTCGGTGGGACCAAATAGCTGCTTTTAAAACTTGCTCTATCCCTCGTTCCTTTCCCCCTTTCATTCTTCCTTTAACAACAGCAATCCACGCAGCTCCCCTCTAGACTAACCAAAACTACACGCCTTTCATCATCTCCCGTCGCATCGTTTTTTTTTTTTCTTTGTTTTTTTTTTTTTCGTCGCACGAACGTTACATTTCTTCACGCAGGGTCAAAACCATTTTAACCTCCTGCCTATCCTATACCGACACTCCGTTAACTTTCACCCCGTGACAGCTCAGCATCCAAGCACTGTTGCAAGAATCTTCGCTGCTATTCAGCTATATGTATGTGTGTACCTCCTTCGCATGCACGCCACTCCATGGCTGCTATAGCTATAGTTTCGCTTTGGCGCGTTCCCTGAAATGAGCCTCACTCCCGCGTGTGTGTGCGGCGCAGTGCGATCCATTCCGAATTCTGCGCCATTAGCTCCGACGATCGCCGTGTTTCTCTTCTCCCGAACGTATATAGCACGGGCTCTGACTGGGCCCCATCAGTGCCTCTGCTAGCCGCACTGCGTCCTGATCCGCTCGCTACGATTTCGGGAGAGGAATAGGCCCATTCCCGCTAGCCGTCCCGAGCGCCTTCTTTTATGATTTTTTTTTTTTACACGACTGGCAGTAAAACAAGCTGCGATGATGACTTGAATCTTTTTCTTTGCCGTCACTGCGATCCCGACTCTTTTGGAGATGGGAGATTACGCCCGAGTGCTGAGCACCTTTTGTTGCTGCTTCTGTCCGACAATGTATTCTCTCGACGCATCAGCTCTTTCATTTGAAATACCGAGGCGGTCAAGCCGAATGACGGCTCCAAATTACACAATGGAGGCAAAGCGAAAAACGAATGTGCTCCTTTCGTGTTTTGCGAATAGATTGGCCGTAGTGGACACGATAAATAAGTTTTGTGTTTTCGGATCAATGTGACTGTTCCTACCTTTTATGCGTGTATACTGAAGTGTCGATATTCTTCCTTGATCAGCCTTTAGACGACAACAGTTCGAGTGAGATGGAGTTCACCAAAAAGTGTTGTCGCAAAGGAGAAACAAGATACGGCGCGTGACCGTGTTGACGTCGAAATATTCATTCATGAAGGCATCACATACGTAGCAGCTTCATTCATAGTTGCTTACATATAAAATCAAAGAAAAAAAAAGCTAAGCACCAATCAAATGTGAAGGCCAGCGTTCTTTTCTGCCATTTCATGTATGCCTATTCGGCAAAAATCCTGTGCATCCTGTGCGCGCTGCAACACTTTCCGTTCTAGCCATGCATCAATCAACCTGGAAATTATTATTAACTATGGTTCCACTTGCCTACCCTGGCTCAATGCATAGTTCTATACATAGTTTTGTGCTGTTTTTCTTCGTTGCATATACAAGTACCAAGAGGAAGCGGCTTGAAAAGGCGGTGTGTGTCAGTTGTCAGCGGCATGCAGTTCAGCCTATTTAGGATAGAGCTGTGTCGGAACAAGCATTTAAAAAGGAACAAATTGCTCGGAAAGAGATTTCTTTGGCACCCTTCAGTATTACACTGGAACTAACGTCAACTTTATTCGCACTGAGTCTATGAGCAACAGCACGCAGAGATCTTGTTTAAAAAAAAAAAAAAAAAAAAAAAAAAGTTGTGTTTGTCATTTTTTTATTTCCGGTGCCGCACTAATGCACCTATTTTCCTCTTTATTTTTGTGATCGCTCTGTGGACTGTCCTTCCATAGCTAACGTGTATGTGCAATAGTAAAATACTAGAATTACGAATATAAGAATACGGCGAAGTATTCCTATATTCGTCTTTTTGGTTTGGTTTGGTTTGGTTTGGTTTGTGGGGTTTAACGTCCCAAAGCGACTCAGGCTATAAGAGATGCCGTAGGGGAGGACTCCGGAAATTTCGACCACCTGGGGTTCTTTAACGTGCACTGACATCGCACAGCACACGGGCACTTTGCTTTTCGCCTCCATCGAAAAACGGCCGCCGAGGCCGGGATATTCGTGTTTTTGTTTATTTGCAAAGTTGCCTTGCACAAAGTCTTGGAAGCCTAAATAATGATAGGATTCGTAACACCACTCTTGTTTCATCGTAGATATACCCGTAAGCGTAACTAAAACGATCCCAGAACGAAGATAATAGAGCGTAGGATCAATTATCCTTAACGTAATTGCAAGCGGCATCGCCGGTAGCAGCTTACAAGATTCCGAAAACGATAGAGGGTCATTTCAATGATACTGGATCTAACAACGTAGACAAAACCCACTAACTAAAGACTGTAGAAGAGTGTCAGATAAGCAGAAGAACAGGTTAAGAGTGACCTAATTTCGATGCGGTTCTTTTTAGCCTTGAATTTCGTCATGCAGCATGATTTTCATCATCATCCGAACTATCCCCACTGCAAGGGGAAGGCCTCTACGATATTCCTCCAATATTCCTCCAGTTAACCGGACCTTGTGCTCGCAGCATCCACTTGACCTCTGCGAACTTCTTAACCTCATCTGCCCACCTTCTGCCGCCCCCTTCTACGGTTTCCCCTTGGATTCCAATTTGTTATCCTAAGCGACCATCGGTTATCCTCTATTCGCACTACATGTCCTGCCCATGTCATTTATTCTTCTTGATTTACACTAGAATGTCAGTAACTTGAGTTATTTCTCTGGCCCACTCTGAACGCTTCCTATCTCTTAATGTTACCTCTACCACTTTTCGTTCCATAGCCCTCTGCGTTGTCCTCAACTTAAGTAGAACCCTCTTGGTTAGCCTCCACGTTTCAGCCCCACAGGTGAGTACAGGTAAGATGCAACTGTTGTATATTTTCCTCTTGAGCGATACCGGTAAGCTGCAGTCATAACCTGCGAGTGCTTGCCAAATGCGCTCTATCTCTATCTTGTTCGCCTAGTTATTTCCCTTTCATGGTCTGGATCTGCGATATACTTGTCCTAAGTATTCGCCTACCACTTCCAGTGCTTCTCTACCTATTGTGAACTGCTGTTGTTGTGAATTTAACGTGGCTTAGAGACAACGCTGCATCCGCCCCGGCCTCGGGCAAGCAGACGACCCAAAAGGAAAGAAAAAAGGAAAAGAATAATGACGATATTCACGTTTAAAAAAAATGCAAATAAGGTTACTGACTGCCGTTCCGGTGTACATGTGAAACATGTTGCTTCCCTTTAAACATGTGTCAGCTGGCACAAACGGCGCTGTACAGTCGCACTCGTGTCGCCTGTTTCATTTGCCGGGCTCATTTAAATATGCGGTCGCTATTTAGTAACCAGTATGCGGCATATTTTGCTCCAAGGTTGCCATCGCGATGCCTGCGCAGCCCACGATCCCTCGTCGTTTATTGTTTCTTAGTTATTTTCTCGTCCGCTTTGAATCGGGTTGGAGCGATATGTTTTTATCCCCAGCTGTGGTTTTAGTACCTCTTTAACTCTAGTTCTTTCTTCCTCTGTTCTTTTCTTTTTTCACCGAGACTATGATTCATGTTTGTCGTCCGGCGGAAGATGCATGACGTTGTTACGCAATGCGGCGCGCGCACGGTCGATAACTCGCTTGACATCGAAATTTGCATATCTTGAATAATATCAAAAGAAGAAAGAGTTTAAAGCTTCTAGTGCAGCACGGATACGAAGAACAGCGGTGCAATTGCGTTTAAGCGGAGCTGACGAGGTCATAAAAATAAAGAGGACAAAAAAGAGATACATAATGACAGCGTCATATTTGGGCCGTTAAGTTGTTCCATCTTGTTGTTGCTTGCAGAGTCCAGCAGAGGTGATACATTGTCGGTCGTACGCGTTTTCTTGCGTCTAGCGTCAGGGAACGGTAGGAACATTGGAATCTCTGTTTACGTCACGTAAGTTGATTCAATGCGCTAGAATTAAAAGCGTCGTTAAGGCGAATAAACCCACCTGCCGGCTATGCGTGGAGAAGGGTAAAGCCCCCTCTCCTTTTGTATGAAAAAGGAGGAGGCCGGACCAAGAACGACTCAGTACAAATCAAAACCACTAAGAATAAATCAGCAGAAATAAAAAAAGCATGGAGTTCCTTACTCTTACCTAGAGGGAAAGCTGTGCTGCCATCTATGGGAGTTTACACGGAGTACGTTTCCTGACGACCGGTTCAGCCACCATGGGCGCTCAAAGTATCACTGGCCGGAGAGCTATCGAGTGCAAAACTACAACATTTGGCCAAAAGTAATGCAAAGATAAACGTTGTTCTACCATAAATAATGTCCTAAGATTGAATATTGTGACTATAAATTGCAAAAAGAGAGAGAAACAGCATTTCAGTGTGAGATTTATCCAATATAAGCCATGGCTCTTTCCCCAGTTGGCTTAGTTTTGAGCAGCGCAAATACCAATATTTTGCACTTAATAGGCACACTTTGAAAAGAAGGAAGTATTTTGGAAACACTTATGTTGCGCATTTGCTTAAGGAATGTTTTTAGTGGCATTTCGGGAAACAGAAACCTTTTTGTTGGCGACGTCTGCTTTTCCGACTTCGCTACTATGGCTTTTGTGGTCTATGTACGCGCCTCGAAATGATGATGATGATGACAGAAACATAGTAACGCCACTCCGCGCACCCGAGAAAAACCGACTGTCCCGCACCAAGTAGCACACCGGCCCATGGTCCTTAGCGCGCCCATGGTGGCTGAAGTGCAGCGCCCTCAGCTTTCCCTCTAGTTAAGAGTGTAAAAAAGTCTATGTAAAAAAGAAACAAATTGCTAGATAAATAAGCTTATAATTCACGTAGATTGATGAGTGAAAGACAGTTAAACAAGAATAGGCATTTTGCGGGTGAATGTGGCGACTCCATGCTATAAGGCGCCCTAGTAGATGAACATTGCCGTTCCCTACGCTTTTCCTATAGGAACAATGCGGAATAACGCCGTCCAGATTAGCTTTATTGTGCGCCGCGAGGGATTTGTGCGTGAGCAGATAACACGCGCGAAAGGCATATTCGAGCAGAACCACAATTTGGGTAGACTGACAAGGGGAAAAACGGTATTGCATTAGCTACGCGTCAGTCAGAGACCGAAGCTCATATATATATATATATATATATATATATATATATATATATATATATATATATATATATATATATATATATATATATATCAGTTCAGTTCAGGCGTTCAGTCGTGTCCGACTCTTCGTGACCCTATGGACCATGTCACGCCACGCTTTCCGGTCTCTCACTATCTTCTTAACATCACATAGCTTCATCTGCAATGCCTCGAGAATGCCATCTAACCATCGCGTTCGCTGCCTACCCCTTCTCCGGCGACCCTCAACCTTTCCCAACATCAAATCTTTCTCCAACGACTCCTCTCTTCTCATCAGATGACCAAAGTAGCTGAGCTTTAACTTTAGAATTTGACCCTCCAATGAGCAGTCAGGGTTTATGGTCGACAATATCGACTGATTTGATCTTCTGGCAGTCCAAGGAACTCTTAAGAGTCTTCGCCAGCACCACAATTCAAACGCGTCAATTCTTCGGCGGTCAGCCTTTTTCACAGTCCAACTCTCGCATCCATACATCACAACTGGAAAGACCATAGCACGGGTTATACGGATCTTGGTTGGCAGACTAATGTCTCTGCTCTTTACTAGGCGGTCAAGGCTAACCATTGCTCTCTTTCCCAGAAGCAGGCGTCTCCTAATTTCATGGCTGCAGTCTCCTTCCGAGGTAATCTTGGCGCCCAAGAACAGAAAATCTGTCACAGCTTCCACTTCTTGTCCATTGATGCTCCAGGACTTGATAGGGCAAGACGCCATGATCTTCGTCTTTTTAATGTTCAGTTTAAGCCCAAACTTCTCACTCTCTTCTTGTACGCGCATCAGAAGTCTCTTGAGTTCCACTTCACTTTCTGCCATTAAAGTGGTATCATCCGCATATCTAAGGTTGTTGATACGTTTTCCAGCAATCTTCACTCCAGCTGAAGACTCGTCCAGACCGGCCTTCCTCATGATGCACTCTGCATATAGGTTAAATAGGCAGGGCGACAGTATGCAGCCTTGCCTCACCCCTTTCTCAATCGGAAACCAATCAGTAAGACCATGCCCAGTTCTGACTGTGGCCTCTTGCCCTTCATACAGGTTCCTGAGGAGACAGATGAGGTGAATTGGAACTCCCATCTCTCGGAGAGCTTGCCACAATCTGCTGTGATCTACGCAGTCAAACGCTTTCGCATAATCAATAAAGCAGAAGTAAATGGGTTTCTGGAACTCTCTTGCTTTTTCCATGATCCAGCGAAGGTTGGCAATGTGGTCTCTAGTTCCTCTGCCCTTGCGAAACCCAGCTTGCACGTCCGGAAGCTCCCGATCCACATACTGCTGCAGCCTACCTTGCAGGATTTTTAACATCACCTTGCTAGCATGCGAAATAAGCGCGATCGTGCGGTAGTTGGAACAATCTTTGGCACTGCCTTTCTTTGGAATGGGGATGTAAACTGACCTCCTCCAATCCTGTGGCCACTGCAGGGTTGTCCAAATCTTTTGACATAATGTATGCAGTGTGTTAACAGCGTCGTGGTTGAGGTTTTGAAGCAACTCAGCTGGAATACCATCAATTCCGCTTGCTTTGTTCTTAGCAAGGCTGGCTAAGGCCCATTCAACTTCACTCTTCAGGATGCCCGGCTCGAGATCAGTAATCACAACCGTCCTATGTTGGGATTGCACATCCGGGTCCTTCTTGTACAGTTCTTCTGTGTATTCCTGCCACCTCTTCTTTATCTCTGAGGCTTCAGTGAGGTCCTTGCCTCGTTTGTCCTTTATCACGCCCAGCTTAGCACAGAAGCTTCCTTTGATATCTTTGATTGTCTTATACAGAGCTCTTGTGTTTCTTAATTGGCTGTTGTCCTCAACTGCTTGACACTGTATGTTCAGGAAGGCATTCTTATCTCTCCTTGCTATTTTCTGAAAATCCGCATTGAGAACCTTGTATCTTTCTCTTTCCCCCATACCTTTTGCCATCCTCCTTTCCTCAGCTATTTGCAAAGCCTCTTCAGATAACCAGTTTGCTTTTTTACATTTCTTTTGCTTTGGAACTACCTTAGTAGCAACTTCTTGTATTATATCACGAACATCAGTCCACATCTCTTCGGGCTCTTTGTCTTCTAGATCTAATTCTTGAAATCGATTCCTCACTTCCACAGCATATTCTAATGGAATCTGATCCAGATCATACCTGAAAGGCCTTCTAGTTTTCTGCGTTTTCCTCAATCGAAGCTTAATTTTGGCAACAAGAAGCTGATGATCGGTGCCACAATCGGCCCCAGGCCTTGTTTTTACTGCTTGTATAGCGCTTCTCCATCTCTGCCGGCAAATAATATAATCGATCTGATTCCTGTACAGACCGTCCGGTGAAATCCATGTGTACAGGCGCCTCTTGTGCTGTTGAAATATATATATATATATATATATATATATATATATATATATATATATATATATATATATATAGATGTTATATATTATATATATTATATAGATGTTATATATTATATATATTATATAGATGTTATATATTATATATATTATATAGATGTTATATATTATATATATTATATAGATGTTATATATTATATATATTATATAGATATTATATATTATATATATTATATAGATATATATATATATATGAAGGAAAGAAGCCAACAGTCGGCGAGGCCAAGGAAAGCGTTGGGGATGGTACTTCATGGCTTTTTTTTAATGTTTACTTGGATAATCACAGAAATTAGTAATGTAATCTCTTTAGGGGAAAGATAATTAAACACAAAGTAGAAGAAAAAACAACGTGCCGATGGTGGGAACCGAACCCCCGACCTCCGAATATCGCGTCCGGTGCTCTTCCAACTGAGCTACATCGGCCGCTGTCCCCCCTGCTACTTGCTTGGGTATTTGTGTTGTCTGTATACGAACCTTTAGAGTGTTCACCAGCGCCACCCTCAGCCATAGCGGTGGACGTAGTACGTCCTTTGTTACCGCCAGCGTCACGTAGAACGTGCTGAAGAGCGAGGGCGAAAGCTGTGCTAGAACCCTCTTACGCTACCTATGGCTTCAAGACTGCCAGAACCTAGACCCCCGTAATCTACAAGCAGATCAATTAAGGGGAAATGAGGGTGCTCGTTATAATATATATATATATATATATATATATATATATATATATATATATATATATATATATATATATATATATATATATATATATATATATGTATGTATATATATATATATATGTATGTATATATTTCTTCCTGCTTACAGCATACGAATTCATTTTGCATACGTCGCCCTATACGTGCCGACGTCGCGACATTTCTGCGCCGTAAGCTTTATGGCGATAACTAGGGTCGGAAAAGATCACTTAGGTCAGACGCAAGACGTTTCACCTACTTGAACATTGTCAACAACGGAATGGACGGAGCGAACGCGTGAATTGAATGGCAAGTCGGAAGGCCTTCGAGAGGAGCGCGCATTTTTCATGACACTTTTACTGCGGGCTGTACTTCTTCATTTTGATCGTTCCCGTCACATTACACGTTTCTGTACGCGTGAGTTTCTGTTCCTCCGAAAACCACTTTAAAATTTGGCAATTTCCATGACTTCGAAATTTGACGACCAAAACTGCTGTTGTATCGCCAGGGACGTTATCTGCGCGCACGTGCACGATTGCACTCGTATGCCGAACAAGGATTGTTGGGCTTGCATACTATCATTTCCCATTTCCTGACAAGAATTATAACAGGCAGTCGCTATATTTCACTTGTTCAACGATAGGCTTTACATCAGTAACGTTAGTGGCAGCAGTTGCATGACTCTATAAACACCGCCCACGCAGCCTAGTTTGGGTGCTTTGAGTTTTCTTAAGCTTTCTAGAAATCTAAAACTGCATGGTTAACTTGCTATTGCAAGAACCGCGCTGCTGTAACAAAGGGGAGTTAGCTATAGTGAATACCGTGCAATGTGAAAAAAAAAGAAAAAAAAAGAGGCAACGCTATTCTGCTTGAGGGCAATATCTATGCTTTTATTTCCATAACTAATTAAAGGCCTCTTTTTCTCTCTTTCCACATTACCGTTGTCTAATTGAGATTGCTCTAAAGCTTTGGAGCGCTGTTATTGATCCCGCAGGCCTAATTTTGTAATATCTTTGATCGCGCCGGGGCTTAGATTAACAGCGCGCAACATAAAAAAAAAAGAGCAATAGTTAAGCTGCTTTGTGGCAAGAACAGTTAAGCGAATAGCTCCACCCGCAGCGTTGTTGCCTCGGATATTCGACTTTGCGAGCGCCCATTGGGACACGTTTTGCTCAAACCGTTTGCAGCTCGTCAGCGCACCAGCGTGTCGGGCATATTCGTTCGGAAAAATTGTGTTTGGTCGACATAGTTTTGACGCCGCAACCACATGACCTCGTGCGGCAGTTTCAGACGCCCCACAATAAAAATAAAGCGATTAAATATAATCAAATAAATTTGTCCCCGCTGGAGTTCGAACTCAGCTCCACTGCAAGCAAGACGGGTACACTTCCTAACGCGGGTTTGGGATGTGTGCTGATGCTACGGTAATAATAGTTTTAAATTTGAATTGATTTAGACAAGAAAACTTTTAAAGGATTGCGCAATGAAAAGACAGCGTTAAAGGCGATTCGCATCTACTGTTAAGGCGAAGCTTAAGCATCGCCCTACTTTTTTTTTTTTTTTTTGCCGTTTGTTGCGCACTGAACACAGTTCTGCAAATGGTGAACCATACACTTTCCAACTAGGTTTGCATATCGAATTTAACGTCCCGAACAGACACATCGGATATTAGAGACACCGCAGAAGGCTTCTGGTTAAGTTGTACTCTTTAACGTGCACATGTCATGTCACACAGTACACGGGTATGTTTAGCTTTCAATTCGGTCGAAATGTAGCCCACGCGACAGGGGCGGAATCCTCCCATCCACGTACATACGCATACATACATACGTACGTACATACATACATACATACATACATACATACATACATACATACATACATACATACATACATACATACATACATACATACATACATACATACATACATACATACATACATACATACATACATACATACATACATACATACATACACACATACATGCATGCATGCATGCATGCATGCATACATACATACATACATACATACATACATACATACATACATACATACATACATACATACATACATACATACATACATACATACACACACACACACACACACACACACACACACACATACATACATACATACATACATACATACAAGCACCTCTCAAATTTTTTACCTCATACATCGCAAAAAAGCGCAAACACCTGCGTCAAATTTCGCATTAAGAAGCATATCGTAATCGTCCTTGTAACTTTTTTTTGTTTTATTTGTGTGCATGACATCTCTTGAGTGCACTTTCCTCCAATGTTCTTTTCAGCAGCTGTCTGTGCCAAAAATTTCTCGCTCAAGGTGTGCGATAATACAGCGAACTTCATTTGAAGCCTCGTCGAATGAAGTACTAACGAATTTACTCAGCATTGGAAGCGTTCGAGTACCCGCACAAATTCGCAAACGAATCTTGACTAGAGGGATTACGTGCGGTGCATCTGAAAGCACTGCAGGAATGTTTCGGTCTAATCCACCATTTCAGCGGCGGCGCAACTTTGATTTCGAAAATTTTGGATGGACCTCCAAATTTTGCCGCTTGGCCAGCGCGAACCCGATATTTCATATAGGAGGACCCTCAAATTTTTGGTTAAAGGTAGCACACACGAGTTTTTCTGGTGGACCATGGGGCCCTTGCGATTTTGGCACCGCTTCCTGATTGGTTTCAAGGGTGATGACATTACACTCCTGATTCTGCAATGCTAGGTTTTCGGTGCTACTTTTACTCGACGTTGCCGCTGCTGCTTTTTATGGCGATTACTCATAGAAAACTGTCACATTAAAATGAAAAGAGAGCTGGTCCGTAGATTTCAAAATAATAGCGCTTTCTGCACACGCTTGCTAGCGTGGTGCTGCAGGATAATGGGAAAAGGCTTCAACTGAATGCCGTTTTTAATTTTTTTTTCCCTCTCATAGTCAACACAAGCGATGCTGTGCTCCCGCTATCGCCTTACACGCTGGCTGTGTGTAGCTTGGCAGGAAGAGGCAGGATTGATCCGAATACATTGCGACGTTAATTCACTGCTTCAATTTTGTGGGGTGCTTGTAGTGGGATGTGGTACTGTACTTTCGAAATGCCACCTATTTGCCACAGCGCGCAACCACAGCATCGCACTGGTCTAGATAGCGCTGCTGAGCAAGCAGCTGCAGCCTCGGTTGGTTACCGTGGTGTTTCTCAATTCAGTCTGGTGGCATTTCTAAAACCTCTTTGGCTTATCTGCCGCGTGGATCTTCAGCGATCAATGTTTGAAAAACTGATAAGTATTTCAAGTTTTCGATTATGCACAAGACACCACAGTTGCCCTCGCGTCCGCTACAGTTTGAAGTTCCCAAAGAGGACAGAACTAGACTGCTTGGCGGTGCCGCCAGCTCTTCTTCCTCCGCTTTTTTGTTTAATTTTGTTAATTTTTTTTTCTTAAATATCATCAGTCTCCGCGTTAAGATTGTCATGTGAAAGCCGAAGGCCATTGGTACAAGATTATAAGGGAAGAATGTTGCGAATATTTTTCATCACAGTAAACACAAGAGCGCCGAACTAGCCGAATTACTGCCTCTACCGTCCGCATCATTCCACGTCGAAATCAATGTTCCGATGTTTCAATCTCACACGCGAGAGAAAAGGTACGCAGCCACATAAAACTGGCTGCCTAAAGCGTGGAACAAGGCTATTATACTATTTTCTGACAAGTAAAATTCTGATTGAGACTGCATGCATTTCTAAGTAGCGTCGATCTGTCTACCGTTTCACGGCAAAAAACTGAATTTCACTTTTCCTCTCGAGCTGTCGTCACTTCAGCTGGGGCCACCTCGAGTCGAAGTCTCCCAAGCAGCTCGATGCGCCCCCTCTCGCCGCCGCTCGTTCTTCAAGCAGTGCCGCTCAGTGCTCGCCTTAAGCCCGAAAAAAGCGCACTATCAGGCCTGTACGCGGAGCAGCGTCACTCCGCATCTGTCTCTCTGTGTCATCCTTGGTTATCACAAACTGAAACCTCCGGACGGACGTGCGACAGCGAGGAGCAGTGCTCGTGGTAACGATGAGCTGACAGTCCAGAGAGTCACATCGCGCGCGCACGCGTGACGTTCACTCTACGCGCTTCTTCGCGCCAGACTTTAAAAGAAATGCGCCAGCCACGCAAAAATGTGCCCAAGCGCCTTCGCGCTCCACCTCCGAGCTCTTGTTCGCCGCTTCGCGATATGTCACATCCATCACGGAGCCCTCGTCGAGCACCCTCGTCCGTCTCCGCGGGTTGACGCTCCTCTCCTCTTGAATTTCTCTTATCCCATGCCGCGCGCTCCTTTCTTCTTCTTCTTCTTTTTTTTTTTTTTTTTTTTTTTTTAATCCAAGAGTTGCTCTTGGCGCATGTCGGCATTTCTGCGGAAACACCAGCTCCTCCGCCTTCTGCGTTGATGTAGGGCTCGTTTAGTGGCCTGCTCGTCTTGTATATGTTGCGGGGCCGTTTCCGTTTGTCCCGAAGGCACGACGGAAGCGCTGACTTTCCTTACCGCTTCCGTGGTTGGGCGTATAGTAGTGTCAACAGAGGACGGGACAAAGACGCGGCTTCCCGCTGCGCGACCGTATTATTGGGTCTAGCATAGCGCAGCTCGGCTGGCGGTCGAGCGTGTATTGAATCTCATTCTACTGGCATAATTCTACACAAGGGTGGGTACCTTCGCTGAGGAGGTGTGCGCGTCAAAGCTGTTTTTTTCTTTTTTTTTTTTAAGACTATTCTGGTGAGATAAATAGAAAACATTCAAGAAATGGCACCTTAAACGCAGTTATTGGTTTTCACTGCTTTTGTTAGATAGGCACTTTGCATTCCTTCAGGTTTGGTCACAGGCGCTCTGTATTAGGTTCCCGATTCTTCGTATTAGTATTTGTTGTCCAAAGTGCGCTGTCCACGAACAGCATCCTCGTTGTTTCTTTCGAGTTCGTAATCTTTTCCGTGTGTGTGTGTGTGTGTGTGTGTGTGTGTGTGTGTGTGTGTGTGTGTGTGTGTGTGTGTGTGTGTGTGTGTGTGTGTGTGTGTGTGTGTGTGTGTGTGTGTGTGTGTGTGTGCGTGTGCGTGCGTGCGTGCGTGCGTGCGTGCGCGCGTACGGTTCACACACCTGTGAATCTTCTTTGATCTGTGACGTTAAGTCCAGAAGAAACAACTTTCAAAGGCCCAGTAATGAAGCTCGCGTTGCGCAAATCCCAGGTTTGTGAGATAGCATAATCTAGAGTACACTTTTGGATTCCGTTAGATAATAAACGGAATTAAACAAATAAAAAACGTGAACGAGCGTCTTGTGGCATGATTCCACACAGACAACACTAAACAGTTAAGCCGAACAGCACTACCACAATTCATCCGCCTGTGCATTGACGCAAATTGCACGGCATACGCAGTGTCCGCGCAGGTGTCGACTGAAGTGCACCTGGGACGGAAAAGGTCGCAAGTAGACCTTATCGAAAAAAAAAAAAAAAAAGTGAGAAACTGCCCTGGTGACTGCACAGCGCCTCCGCTTTCATAGCTCGAAGAAAATCTTGCAGTGTTTTTCTGGAACAGGTATAACTGTGTGCGTATATGCTTTGTAGCATATACGCACACAGTTATACGTATACAGAAATGAAATCACGAAGTCGTGAATCAAATCTTAAAAATAAAAAACTACATGTATATTTTTTCTGAATACCTACAATATGCTTGACTCTAAGCGATTGCTGGCGCATTGTTCCGTGTGCCTTTGTACTGGATACGGACTCTACCTCCTCTGTGAGGCGACAACGTGAAACAATTCTGCACTGCTGGGAAACTAACGAATAAATAAAGTCGGACGCCAACATTGTACTATATCAACGAAAAGTCTTTGTTCTGCTCACTGCGTTTTAGTTTCTTTGCCATTTAATCAATATTTTCTTGGTACTTTTCGTCATCACCAAGTTGTTTTTTTTTTTGTTGTTTTTTTTTTGTTTTTTTTTGTTCGCTTCAACGTCCGTTCCTTTTTGTGTCCCTTATCCTTATATGTTTAAACCTCTCGGGAGCCGAGCAAAGCCTGCCCCTCATACATTGTACTGGCCATTTTTGACATCATCATTGGTTTCGTATTCCGGTATACGTTCGTTGTACTTATTTTTATAGGCACTGCACTGCGGACGACACCGTCTTGAAGTCATTTAATAAGCGAATGACGACGCCTCGCCACTTCACCTACGCAAAAGGCCCTCCGCGAGCTGCTTTCTAGCGGGCCAAGCCCTGCAATGTACGGTTGAGATATTCTTACGTCGTGGTTGGGATCAAGCCCGTATAGAGCACTCGGACCACTCCTTATAAATCGCTGAATTTATCCCCCAACTGATCGCTCCAGGGCATAAATAAGGCCTCAGACTCTAACGCTGTAATGTGTATGAAATAAGGGACCTACTGGAGCAGCTAGGTCATCGCGACGAAGCGGTCATTCCGTGGACAGACCAACTACGGCTGATCTGCCTTTGTAATTAGCCGCAAAAGGAGCAGTGGCTGCTTTCCTGAAGACTAATGGTTGCGGTAACGAAGTAAGTCCCCTAAATGACTCATTACAGTAGCGCTTCTTTCCGGTTTAGGCTTACACACACGTCAACATGGTCTCACATGCACACATGCGTGGCTTCTGGAAGCTAGCAGCAGCGGCCGGGTTTCTCTTTGTGTGCAGAGGAGTATACGAGGCTTGAGCACTGCACGCAAGATTAACGAGTCAGACTCGCAAACTGCGAGCATTGGGTTGCAGCAGCAATATTACGCCCTTTCTCACCTCAGACGCTGCTTCACGTCCATCCCCCGTAACCTCCCACTCGATCCTGAACAAGCGAACCACCCACAACTACAAGAATACTGCAGGACTGATGGCAGGAGGAGAGTAGGAGGTGGGGTGTTCCAACTGCTTCCTTCTTCTATTTGGCCAATAAAAATCCGCTCACGTACGCTCTTGCTCGCGCAATTCTCTCCTTCATTGTCTGAAGGCAGCGAAGCGGGCCACGCGAGCTTAATGACCTCTCGCGCGGTCTCCCATTGTGCGGCGTTGGCGTGAAACGTCTCCGACCGGTGCGGGTAGAGCATGGCAGAGCCAGCCGTGCGGCGTGCCGCCAGCGCGGGACCAACTCGTACTCGGTCCCTACCTGGAGGACTGGGCGTAGCTGTGCACGAGCCTTCGTATGTCTCTGTTTTCTAGGCTCCGCGCTGTCTTTCTTTCTTTTTCCTTCTACCGTTGGTTCTCCGCGTCCCTGTCTCTCTTCTTGCTTTTTTCTTCTTCCCCTCACCCAGTGCACGCCAGGGCGGCCCCATCATGCGACGACTAGGCAGTGGCGCGCCGTCGGCTCCCCGTCTTTGGGGCGCACCGCGGCTCGCCGTGGCCCATTAACCACCTTCGCAGCCGGAGCAGGCAGTGGCGCCAGTCTCTATTACAATGTTGCAAAGGGCTGACCGACAGCAGTGGTGAACCGACCAGGGCTCATTAAGTGATCGTAATTTATCCTTTACGGCCTTGCCGGGCTTTTGAAAACTGTCTCGCGCGCACCTGCGACACAAATAACGTGGATTGCCGCCCAGCGTGTATTTTCATCGCTTTCTTTCCCCTTTCTTTTCCCACTCGCGCGAACAGGTTTGTAACAGTACACGCGCATTCGTGATAGCGGTCTGATCAGCGGTGCTTGCTTGATGGTCCTTGGGGCAGGTCGCCTGCTGGCCGCAAACGAGGATATCGCGGCTTGGGTGCGCCTGCTTATGGGAGACGCCAGCCAGCGCGTTGCAGTTTGAAGCCTGAAATTTCTGCCAGCCAAGCGTTAGAAGATACGCGGCCTCGCGTTGAAAGTACGCTTACATATTTATCCAAGCTGCGTTGTCGCTGGACCAGCTTGTGACTTCTTGCTTGTCTGTCTGTCTGCTCGTGACAAGGTTGGCTGTAATCGAGCTCCGAGCAATGCTTAGTGGTAACGTTTTACATATTTTAAGTACGACCCAGGTGACCTTCCTTTTACTCTGCTCTGCTTGCAGGGAGACAGCGAATTTGTGATATCCAAAGGTGATGACAGTAAGGGAGGAGGGGGCGAAATGATCACTGAAATAAATAAAGCGGTCATATTTCGTGCCCGCAAGCACATTTGCTTAAGAAATGAATAAGCACAGGGGAAGTAAAGATCGTAGGAAAAGGAAGTGAGAAAAGTATTCGCAACGAGCTGAAGACGTTACGCCTTAAACTACCGTGGTGATGCGAGATTTAAGTGCCGGAGTGTCGTTTGGCGAATTAAATTCTCTCCGAATGAACGGACACTACCTAGCGTATTCGCAGGGCCCGCACTTCTGCCGGTATTTGATTGAGATTTTGTTCTAGGTAAGCGAGTTAGATTTACCTAAACGCCCAGGAATTGGAAACAAAATATAATACAAGAAATACAGTGGGAGAAGTGGTGCAAAAAGCATAGCAAGTATAAGTGACAGGGTTCCAATTAAGTAATCAGAAGAAAGGAGCGTAATACTTAGTCTCACTGGGGATATGCTCTGGTAAATAAGGTGCTCCGAGATGAATGAACGCGTGCTAAAACGGAGACCTCGTGGACGTTTCTGCCTCGGCGGCATTTAAAGAACCCGGTCAAGTATATCGAGCCGCTGTTTACTATGTTTTGTTTGTTGTTTGTTATGTTTCTTTATACTGGAGGAGGGGCTACGAAATTATAATTTTACTTCTGCCAATTGTTCTCTGACATTGAAGGATGGCGCATTAATTGGGCGACCATTTAAGACAAGCCTCCGCCGCTCGCACTCTCGTCTTTTCGTGCGTCTCGGTGCTGCCAACAACCATCTCTGAAAAAGATTTTCTTTTTCTTTTTTTTTTCCTTTTTTTTCTTCCTTTTTTTTTTTAGTGTGAGCGCGCTATTTCACGAGGTCTAACCGGCTCACCATTTCGGTGCATCGCCAAATTGGGCCGAGTTGAAAGCCTACTCGGAGTTCGTTATTAAGATGGCAGGGTGAGATCGTAATGCAGCCTTGCATTGTCCTTAGATGCTCTGTCAGCCACGCTACACCTATTCCACGCAGGCACTTTCGTACAGCGCGCGGTTATAAAGCTAGGCTTTATATCTTTATCGCTCCTGGCAACTTGGGTAACATCGCGGTCCTCCTTTCGAGTATGCCTCTGGCACATGGTGCCGAGGAGACGACGACAAAGCGAAGTCTGTCATCTACCATGCTAGAGCTTCGAAAATTGCTTCACGCAAGCTCGCATGCGCAATCCTAGCCATATAGTGCAACGAAGCACGCTCGGAAAATCGAACTCTTGTCACGCTGTACCTAAGTAGAAATTCGGGAAATACACATTCATACGTATACATATGCCAGAACATAGAGCGCCACGGACCGTCATATGCTCTCTACGGAATGTCCGTAATATTTCGACCGTGCCTATACACAGCGGCCACCGATGTAAAGCAAATGCAAGACAGCAGCACGACCGACGTACTACAAGCGCACAGGAGACGCGTGCACCACTTGTTCTGCTTCTTGCCACTACAGCTCACTCCTTCGTCCTCGGCAGCGACCGTTGTCTTTGAAAGGAGAATGAATGGCAGGCGTTGTCTGTAATCCCATCCGTTCTCTCCTACATCCCTTTGCCTCGGCAAACGCCGGTGAAAATAAGCCTCCCGAAACCCTGTGTATTAAGAGAGTAGGGCAACTAGCGCCACAAAGCACGCTGCTGTCGCCGTCGAGTCGGTGTTTCTATTTTCCGCGTCCTTCCAGCGGGAGACCTGATTTGCTAGCTGCACACATGCAGCCATAGCGAGATTCAGGCGCAGCCCGACTGCAGCGACCTCGTGCACCCGACCTTCAGTCCGATGCGAGCCTATCAACGTCGTGCTCCGTCGGAGTCGCCCGCCGGGTAAATCTAGTGCAATAATATGTAAACAGAGGACAGGAGAACGACGCAAGACATCGAGAAGGGGGGGGGGGGGGGGGGGGGGGGTCAAACAAGGCTGCTACGGTCCAGTATTGGGAGAAGGCGGCCTCTGTTGCATCCCGTAATGCGCGACCATTTTGGACTTCCACTCATATGCCGCCTTGTTTTCAGAATGTCCTGTACGTTGCAAGAGAAAGAGAAAAGGGCGCTCGGGGGAGGGGGGGGGGGGGGGGGGGGGGCAATAGTTCTCCTTGTAAAATTTCTATCTTGACGCGCAGCTGGGGAATCCAGAGTTCTCTTTCTCGCTTTTTCTTTGTTTTACCAGCTCCGTCGTTTCTCCTTGGGTATTTTGTTTATTACAGGGAAATATCTCTCTAAACGATAGCTCCCAGTGCTACTCACCCGCGCCTTGTTTACGGTAGTGCGTTTCACTTACAGGAACCGAGGTTAATGCGCTTTATCTCGTCGCTTGGGATGTGAAGAAGAGAGCGTGCGAGTCGCTTGTCACGTCCGGTTGACTGAGGTCAATGAAAGGAGGCCGCGAGATGAGGAGGCCTAATGTCCCGGGGAGACCGAGATGGAAGAGCAGTTTTGACCTCTCGGGTCGAAAAACCGGGTGCACCGCATGCCTTGCAGTCTTCTCAAATTTATGTTACCGTCAAGCATATCTCGTACCACCTATTGTTCTTTTTTTTTTTTTTTTCTGAGTGCATTCCCTCGATGCTCATAGGGTAACATCGTAAGTCGCGTGCTCGCGACCCGTTCACGTACACTACTAAACATTAGCGGCCCTTAATTCTTTCGTGACAGTTCTGTACTTCTTAAGACCCGGTTTCTCCTTCCTGCTTTGACGTTTTCGTTATTGCGCGGCTTTAAAGTGGCAGGTTTCCTCAAAAGGGGAGGCAGTTTTAGCTAGAGAAAAAGGGTAGCGTGTCTTCTTTCTCACTGAAATTTATGGCCACTTCCCTTAAGCTGTGTCCTTGGCTTCCTTTGATAACATTGATCGTTTTGGCCTTTCTGTTTGTTTTATTTCAATGCGTTCATTTACTTCGTTATTCGTTTTCCTTCACCTATACTTCCCACGGTTCTGTTGCAAAAAAGTCATAAACAATCGCCGCAAACACTCAAGTAGCTGGTGTTTTGAATTCGTACGGAAGCCTTATTCGCGATAAAAGTTCTGTGCAAACTCAACTTGCAGTACACATCCTTCATATTTCGTTGCATTGCAGTAGGCTCTCTTGTATTCCACGTACAGCTTGAAAAATTCTATCCGCAGCCGTCTTAAATGCTTCGTTAGTGTTTTTCCGATAGAAATGTTGACGAAATTGGTAAGAGATTACATCGGGCAAAAGCTGCTGTAAGTTTCACCGCGGGGGATCAGTGGCTTTAGCGCTCAGTTGCTAATTTCAAGGTTACAGGTTCGATCCCGCGGTTGTGGAGGGGCTGTATTTTTGCGTTGTCGAGCTCAAAAAGCGCCCGTGAGCGGTGCGATATCTGAACACGTATTTAGTGTGAATAATCAAGAGCCTACTACTAACGGCGCCCATTGTGGCCTATGTGCGACTTCGGGGAGTTAAACTCCACAGTTTCTTTACCTCTGATAATAACAACAAACATCAACATGACGTCGGTGCTAGATTGATGGGAAAAGGCGAAATATAAATTTCCTTGGTTAAACGTTATGATTCCTAGGTGGGAACCTTCCTATTCTCCCAGGTGGTGTCGAGCACCCGCTGACTGAAATCAAGGCTAGGAAGTCGTGCATGTGCACCACTGAGAACTTTCCCGAGCCAACATTTGCTGCTGAACGGCTATCCCACGCAAGAGAGCAGGCCGAGAGGGCAATGCGCATTTATCATTCAGCAGGCTGGGCAGATTCGGTTTATGCTTCGTGATCACAAGCCATCATGTGGCTTTCTTGTCGCGTGCTATTACATCATAACCAGCACTGTGACCGGCTCCGGTGATTGTTTTCTTTCCCTCTTTCCTCGCAGCTCTAAGATCCGTTCTCGCATCCGTAGGTTTGTAGAACGCCATTTTCATTTCTCGCGAGCGTCTTCGCCTAGCTGTTTCCTTTCCAGCGATCCAAGTGTGACGCCGCCTCACGTTTCGAATTTGTCTGTACTTTTTTTTTCTTTTTTTCGGCATGACTTCTCCGACGCCTTCGCTACACTGTAGTGGGCACGTGTTGACACGCTTGACAGAAAAGGCAAATGCCGCGAACAGGTCAGCGCCGGTAGGTGTGATTCCAGCTCCGCTCGGGGCCTATTTCGTGGAAGACGTGAGAAGAAAAAAATGGCAGAGACTTTAGGCGCCCTGCTTTGTGAGGTCTCACGCAATCCCTTAGGCGCGTCACGCACAGATTCTGCAGCCTCCCTGCGTGCGAGTGTCGATCTCGCCAAGGCTGGCGGGAGCAACGGAGGGCTGTGCAAAGGGCAGCATCAATTCTTTGGATTCGGCGCAGCTTCCCTTTTTCATGCTTCTTTCGATGCACGTGCCCGGTTTTTCTTCAGGCTCCGTTCGTAAAGGGGGAAAAAAAAAATGAAGGCAAAGTGCTGACATAAGGTGCTTTCTTCTTCCACGCCGTGAACAGCCGACCGAGGAGAATGCGGCGTCGGTGTGTGTCGCGCGTAATTCATAAGACAAACCCGTCGATGTCAGAATCAGAAGTCGCAGCAAGTGAAAGGCAGTCTTTTAAATCAGGTTGGTCAATAGGGCATACATAATATTCGTTATTTAATGCGCGGATTCTTTCAATTGCATATTTCTTTCTTTCTTTCGTTCTTTCTTTCTTTGTCACACACTCTCTCTCTCTCCCTCTCTCTCTCTCTCTCTAGCAATCCCTTTGTCTTCCAGTTGGTTTTCGTTTTCTTTGGTGCTATTACGGAGACTTCAGTGCCGAGCTTTGAGTCGGGCGTTTCGCCACCTGCCATCTAGTAAATGTAATAAAGCAGTTGCTCGAGCCACAAAACGATTGCATCGAATGCGGGAAACAGTTACACTCGACAGTCCGTGTGTGCATACGCAGTTCATGAAGGAAAGTGGTACACGGGAGGTATCAAAATACCGGCGAGAGCGCAATGACAATTCAAAACATGGATGAACATCGCCACGACAGAGCAGGGCTAGCTATACTTCGGGGGTATGTTTCTTACTTCTATATCACTATGAGAGCGGATTTTAAATCCACCCAAACTGGTGCTGCAATCCTCCTCTCCCAGCACCATCAAATCCTGCTTTCTATTTTTTTCTGTACTATGAAGTTCCTTTCATTTTCTCGGTAGACTCCCTATCATAAAAGTGGTGACCTTTCTACGTATGCTGCTAATCTGCCTTCACTCCTCATACGAACACCATAGCTCAGCTGTAACCGCACAGCTCGCGTGTGCCTCCGCGCTTAAATAACTACTCTTTTGACACAGGTAACGCCTGTTGTTTTAATTGCAGCTGACGATAAAAAAAAAAAATGGAATGTTCAAAGTTTGCGATAAGCTGCCAGGAATTACTCCAGAGGAAAACGCTAATGAATTCCAGTTGCCTCAAGCGATCGGTATCACCTTAATCGCGACTATTTAGCAGCCTAACCAGGCGAGGGCATCTATCCGCGCTTTCGGGGCTCTCCTTTGTCGCGAGTGGCTTTGATGACATCCTCCTCCTCCTGCTTTCCATCCCCCCCCCCCCCCCTTCGGCAGAGGCGCTCTCCCGAGCACGATCTGCAACGCTCCGCGGCGCCCGTCACGCCCAGCGAGAGGTCATTAATTACCATAATGACAGGCGCGTTGCACAATGCATGAAGCCTACGCGGCGCTCGCACTCCCTGGTGTGCGTGCGTGCGCGCGCACACACACACGCGCGCAGGCCAGTTCCCAGCAGCGCGCGCTAACTTGTTGCTGGGAGTGGCTGAAAAACATTACACTGTCACTTTCTTGTACATGGCACGGCCGTTGTGGGAGAGCCGCCTCTCGGGGCGATTTGAGAGGCACGCGCGCCTCCGATGGTATGCGCGGTGGGGATGTGGGCGGACGACCTTTCTGCCGTGGGTGATGGCAGTGATCGAATTTGTGGGAAAGATAAGTGCCGGGGATCAACGGCGCAATGTTGTTAAGAACATTTTATGAGCCTCTCTTAATGAGGATAACGGACACGCTTATAGCTCTTGGCAGCAAACAACGTATTCGATATTCCTGCAGCCTTTTATCACTTGAGGCCCATGATATGTAGATGAGATTCGATGTCTCTGTCCTGGCGCTCAACTTGGGGAACGCGTGTGAAAACAGGTGGCCTTAATATCTTTTTCTCTGTTTTCCAGAAAGATTTATTTGCATAGATTAGTCCTGCGACTTCACGCTCTGCTGTCTCCAAGTGCAAGCTGCGTAAACGCGACGTTGCTGAACTGAATACATCTGGATTGGCTATCCACCAGAAATTTCAACGACAGACTTCTCGTTTGCTGGTGCTCATAGATCTCTACAAATGTATTGGAGAGAGGAGGAAACAGTTGTAAAACGAATTTCTGCTCGGCGAACCCTTTACAATCACTTTTCCTTCGTTTTTTTTTTTTCCTAACTTGCCACTATTGTGTCCATCGTAGCAGCATTGCGGTAAATCGCGGCTGTCTGTTAGTGTTGGCCGTCCAAATTTTAGCTGATATACCTGCCTCACGGCTCTCATACAACGAGAGACGGCCCTCTCTGCCCTACGACGTCTCTCATAGCCTGAGTCGCATTCCGACGTTAATCCCCATAAACCAACCCAAACATCTTCCACATCACACCACCTTTGTCTGCCAGTTCCGATTGGATCCTTGGATTTTTTATATGGCATATCATGAGTGATCTCCTTTCAGAAATGTACAAGTACCGTACATCTAATTTTGAACTAAATTTATCCGACCCTTATTCCACATTAATCTAAACACTAATCCATTATGGGACTTGACCAACAGCCAAATTTGGTGGTGCCAAATATTGGTGGTGCCAAAGCCGAGTGCCAAATATTGTTATTGTACCGGCAGACTACCCAAAGTTCGGCCGTCCTATGGAAGTTCAAATTTTTTGGCGCTAAGTTGCGACCCTGATGACGCCACGCCCCTATCGGCAATTCGGCGAATTTAATTACGGAGCAGTGCATTGATTTTTGACTGAAGAGAGGGTAAATGCGGTCGCGTTAGAAAACAGATGAATGGGCAAATCACTAACGTGCAAGCGACTCAATGAGTGAACGAGATAAGCAAGCGAACGAAAGTACGAACGAGCTGTGCGTACGAAATGGAATAAAAGTTACAGTGGTTTAAGGAATAAATTAATGAGCGAACTACGAAGCACCAGGAGTGGGCGTGGAACGGGCGAACTAAAAAGCAAACAGGCGAGGCAACGCCAAAAGAACAAAAGAAGCGAACGATAGCTGCATGGGGCTGCCAATGCATCGGCGCTTATTCGTGCAGCAGGGCCAAATACCGCGCCGAAAATCCATGTCATTCTAGGTCTTCAGGGACCTTGCGTTGGAGTTTTGAGTAGGGTGGTGCCGCCTCGTGGCGGCCAAGAAAACCCTGACTGAGTAGTACAACGGCGGCTCTGCCTATGCTGCAGTGCGTATCTCGCAGACTTTTTACGTCGATTCGTCCTTCTTTCTGCCCCTTCGTGAGCGTTAAAAACAGTCATCATGTATCATGGGCATCATTGTGAACCACCAGTAGCCTAAAAATTAAAAGAAAAAAGCGCTGCGGCTGCCTTCCGGCGAAATGTTCAAAGCATGCGGCATTGATCTTCTCGAGTACCATCCGTCCCGAAACATCTTTACCGCCGCTATTTCCGCTTGCTTCGTAGGGTGCCACGGAAAAGTTAACAATTGCATTGTTCAATTCTGCTTTCAAGCCGCACGAATCGGGGATACGGCACGATTGGTACGGGCGATCAGGTGCATGCATGCACTTGTTCAAGAGAAACGCCGTTCGCTACAAGGTGTCGCTCTGCCGGCTCAGAGCTTAAATATATAGAGTACAGCCAGCTATGTACGCGTGTTTATTTGTGATCGCGAAAGAACCCGTTCGTTATGCTACTGGCTTCGTCAGCTGCATAAGAACTGCACGTGCGTACGTCAAGAACGAAAGGTGAGGACGACGACAAACTAGAGTTCACTTGAAACGTTTGCTATCTCAACAAAGCAGCCAGCCACTTTCAAGAGAAAACAGCAATCGACGTCATTTGGCGCATATTTATAATTACTAAGCAGCCGACAATAGCATTTCGGTCTTGCCCCGCGCGTTCTTAATCTAACAGTGCACTTCTAATGGGCAAAGGCTTTGGATCCAGAGCTGCAAGCATGTATGTTAAAGGCAACTGACAGATGAGCAGTAGTGGAACGAGGTTATCGTGCCTTCACTGATATCGGCACCTAACGACTAATACCGAAGCACCTGCCGCGGTGTAATTCAACGTTTCTGCAGTCCCAGCTTCGGCTTTCTGTGCGACTTTTCAGTACGTGAACTTTGTATTTCCAAGCATTACGAGTGTGACTTATCAGCTAAACGGTGCGTAAAAAGCAAAAAAAAAAACAACAAAAAACAGCTTAGGATCATCTATACTAGCTCACATGCATGCACTGAACGCAAACCCCAGCGGCCCATGCACGGCCGGCTCAAGATGCCCATCGGAAGGGCTGTTTGTGCCTAAGAGGGGTTGTTTACGCTGCCTATTCGTGTTGCGGTTTCGTGTATTCACTTGCTTCCGCTTAGTTGCGTGTAAAGCTTTCGTAGAGCTCCACGAATTCGCGGCCGTGACATCGCCTCCGATTGCTGCATGTCGTATAACACCTGAATGTGGGTTATATATTGTTAATTGTTGAAAGTCAGTCATTTACAACCCTAAAAGAATGTTTAGCGCCTTATATTTGTTGTAATTCATACATAATACAAATTAAAGCAGTGCATCCATAATGATGCCATGCATTCGGATGCAGACGCCGGGGATTTGATTTGTACTACTCAGCAGACTCCTAGGGGAAGCACCTTTTTCGTGGCGCCCCCTGGGCAGCGCAAGAGGCCCGTAATTAAGCGTGCCAGAAGCTAGTGATTTATACGAACCCGTTCAAAATAATGCTGCAAAATTATTTGCTTGCCATCATCGGCCTTAGGTGCCGAGAAAATGACCTTAACAAAATGCGCGTATTCCCCATAGAAAAGCATTGCTGCCCACCACGTCAAAGACCGTAAAAACCGTTGAGCGAACTGCCATCTAGTAGGGCTAAGACAAACTAGGGAACTTTATCTGACACCGTGGGCTGCATTGTCCCCAACTATGTATATTTTGCACACTGACCGTTCCACACCCTGGCTTCAGGCAGTCTTTGCTGGAGCGTGACCCGGCGCGCATATACGACACCACGTGAGCCAACAACATCCGCTTGTTCTCTTTCCCACCGCTACCTTTGTTAACTTTTTTTTCTCTATATCTATGCGCACGTTTGGCTTGTTGAGGCACTGAACGGGGCAAGTTTCTCCTGTATTACTATTTCCTCTTCGCCTCCATGTTTGACGCATCTTTTTCTAACACAGTATCCTGTCCGAACAATTCTTTCCTTCCTTCCTTCCTTCCTTCCTTCATTCCTCCATTCTCTCTTACTCTCGCCGCCTCGGCGGCAACGCCCGACAAGCAATAGCACGCGCCCGCACTGCCGGCGCCACAAATGCAAAGCGTTCTAGTCACGCACTTAACGCCGCGGCTCCTATAACGCCGTGGCGGCTTCAGCGGCGACACTTTCAGCGCTCAGTCAACAAGAAACAAGCGCAGCTCTTTCATCTCGCTCCTTTTGTTACTGCCGGCTCGTCGGCTCCTCCCCAAAGTTGAATGCCCCGGCCGAAACTTTATATCCTCTCTCGAGCGCCTTATTTCACCTACAGTCGCGCTTTCTTTTTCTTTCTCCTTCCTTCAATCGGCGGTCGACCCCGTTTCTTTCTTTCTTCTCTTTGCTCTTCTGTCTGCGCGAGTAGGCATGCAGTGTGCGTGCGTTTGCTGATAGGTGTACGCGAGCGTTTGAATATGCGGTGCTCCGTGCTCGCTTCCACTATGACATCTTTTCTCGGCCCCTCGAAGCGGTGCCTTCCCGGTCTGCCACGATACCGCGGTTCGTCCCAGATATGTCACAAAGCTTCTTCTCGTGTACAATCCCTGCCCTTCTTCCGTGAGGATGCTAGAAACCAAACGAGAGCAATAAGAACAGAGAAAGCGAAAGTAAGCTGCGGCGACAATGAGCTCATCGAGTGGCTAGCGTTCAGAACAGGGTTTCGCCTTTGACGGGCCGCCGGTATGAGGATGTTCCGTCTTGCACCCTACACACTTGAAGCTGCCCCATTGTACAAGCTTATAGCAACAGAGAAGCCATCTTTAAATGTTCGTGGTTATTAATCTTTCTTTCCTGAGGGGGAGGGGTCGCTTGCTTGCCCTGTCTACTGTCACGTGTTGAGTGGCGTGTCTGATGCATATATGGCGCCGAAGCGTTGTTGGCGTCCCCCACCCCTCCTTTTTTTTTATTTTTATATTGTTCACTTTGGTGCAGGGTGCGCTGAAAAGCGTTCTCGCGCCAAGAGGTGCGAATAGCTGCGCGTCTTGTCAAACATTAGCTCTCGCGTTTGCCTCACATTCATGCGATCAGGTACTATATGGGTCTTTTCAAGAGTGAAAAAAAAAAAAAAAAAAAAAACGCTATTGGTGCTTGAACGGAGCCTCGCTCGATGCGGATAAACCGGTACGTACTACGCCATTCGGAGGAGAGCATCTTGGGCGGAAGTCCACCTGGTTGGGTCTTTGAAACAAAAGTTTCCGCCATTTCGTATCACTCACCCCTTATCGAAGGGACTGACTTGGTACCGAAACGTTAGGTTAAAATAATTTTTTGTTCTGCATTTGTATTTCTCAAGCTCTTGTTTTTTTTATACTACAGTCGTGCTCCCTGTTACCTATAACACTCAGTGTATGTTATAACAAACACTCTGCTAGCTGGACAGTCAAGAATTTATGGTTGCGTAAATAGCAACTGTCCCTTTAGTGTCTCCAGTATGGGGCAGCTCCTTAATTTTTCCTAGTTCGCAGTCACCCTCGGCGTGTTACAGCTAACATTGGACGCGACTGCTCGCAGCTAAAAAAAAAAAAAAAAATAGAATAAAAAAAGTCATGAACTTACCATTACGGTGTCTCAGTTGGCGTTATCGAAGGCAAGAAGAATTGCACTTGCGCGGTGACTTTGCGAGACTTAGCAGGTGCCAAGCATTTCTGCAGAGAAAGAGAGAAGTAGACAGGTTATTCAGTCGAGCGTTTTTTCTTCCCTTTCCCCCCACCCCGCCTTCCTCTATGCTGTCTCGCTCACTATAGCATCGCATTTGGGAAAGGATAAAAAAGGAACAGATGACAAGATTAACAGGAGCTCTAATATTATGCTTGCACTATGCATAGCGGTCGCATGGCGCTTCGCATAAAACTGACAATTCCTGTTTTCCCGTCTTTAGAAGACTGGATGTCCCCCTGCCCAAATTTCGTTGGCGGCGGTCCCTGGCTTTGGTTTAATATCGAAGCATAATGAATTCATTACAGTGCATGCAAATGTTCCGGCTTGTCTTCTCTTGGCTACCCGCGTCTCTGTGTGACTTGACCGCTTCGCCACATCGTTCAGTGTGTGTCTGCGCAGCTTTCGTTTGACTCGGTTAACGTCGACTTCCACGCACATTTTATGAAACATTTCAAATCAGTAACTAATTGGTTTCCCGTCGACTACATCCGCAGACTTGCTTGCCTTGCAGGCGCAGCTAATCTTATTAGCCCCCTTCGGCATGAGATGACCACGGCGGTCTTTATGTATGCTCTTTCAAGTGCCACAGTCAATCTACGCTTCTGCGCAGTCTTTTACCTTTGTCTAGTCACACTGGTTACAATTCCCTCGTTGCCTCGGTCTTTTATGGACAGTGTCTGGCAACGGCGGCGTTTAGCCTCAGTAATGTCTGCTCGCAGCTAGTATGCACACTACAGTATAGATTCGTATTTCTGTTTTCTCTACTGAATTCAATACTGATTCACAGAACCCATACCTGTCTATGTGTGGTGTGTACATGGATCAAAATGACTGAAAGGGCACGCAACGTTGTGCCCAAACAAAATCAGTTTACCCGGTGTCAGCATGTATGGAATATAGGTAGTAACATGCTTTATACGAGCGTCATATAACCAGACTAAATGCCCCTGTTAATTATGAAGACAGCGTGACTTCAATCAAGGGAATTACAAGACCCGATTCGTCGCCCTCAACTGGCAGTGTAAATATACGTGGCAATTTTGCTCGATTTGTTCATTCGCTAAACCAAAGGTGTCAATATTTTGTGATAGACGTGTAATTATAGGTGGTTATCAGCTTCTTCAACGCATTTATACTGCAACTATAAGGCCTGCGGCCAAATGTCTGTAACTAACCATGTCTTGCGCCCATCGCAGTGACTGTGGCGCATGAGCTTATGTAATATGATCTCATCAGGTAATCCTCTCGCGCTTTCAGAATCTTTCCTCACTTGCCCATATTTTTTTGCTGGATGTCGCCAATGAATATCTCCTTGTGAACTGCGTTACTTATACTTATACTTCGTGCTTCCATCTGCCTATTTTTGCTCTGGTGCAGCCGACTGCGTGACTCCCGCCGACATGAGCCTGGCCTCGCTGCCCTCATCGCTGCCGCCGTCACCTTACTCGCCGGCCCCGACATCCTCTTCACCCTCGTCGTTCCCGCTGCCGCACTCTCTGTATGGCGCCACGGCCAGCGCGTCGCCGTTGTTCGCCGCTGCCGCCGGCGGCGACGCCTCGCCGCCGCTGTTCATGCCGCTGCCGTTCCCACTACCGCCGAGTCCGCACAGGCCGTACGAGCCCTGGTCCAGACCTCCTGGCGTTTCACCGTACCTGGCCGCGGCCGCCGCTGCAGCCGCCGTACCTGCTCCCCCTCCTGCGGCCGTTGCCGGCGCGGGCCCGCCGCCCCCGCTGCACCTGGCCGCCGCCGGATTGGCTAGGCCCATCCCGACCACCACGATGTCAGCGGCCGCCGCTGCCGCCGCCGCCGCAGCGGCCACGACCGCGTCCAGGTACGACGCCAGCGTTGACGCGGTCGCAACGGCCGTCGCAGCGACCACGGCTCAGACGTCGAGCGTCACTTCCTACCCGCCCTCGATGTACGCCTACGACCGCAGCGCAGCGGCCGCCGCGGCTGCGGCAGCTGCCGCCGCCGGCATGTCGTTCCACTTCGACCACCACCACCCGAGCATCCCGCTCTCGTCCTATCCGTCTTCGCTGCTCTGGTGGGACTGATGGGCGAGACGCACAAGGGTGCCCGCGTGAAGCACGCTTTTGGTGTTGTGAGTGAGTGTGTGCGCGCGCTTGGGACTTCATTCTCCAATTTAGAACGCTGGCCAGTGCTGCGCGCGAACTGCGGCCCAGAGGGGAGCACGGGCCGGACGGTTCCTGATTTGCCTAGTGGCTTGTGTTGTCCCCGTTTGATTATTTTGCTCATATTTGTTTGCTCGTTCAGATTTCTTTTTTTTTTTTTTTTTTCACCAGCGAGTATTTTTCTTGTATTAACTTTCAGTGTAGTGTTTCCCCACCTTATGTCTGCCGCGATTTCTTTCGATGGCCTGCGGCCACTTGGAAACAGTTTGTCGTCATAGATTCCCGGCTGCTTGTACAAAGCGCATTGCTTCGAGGTTTGTTATTTTCTTATCGTTGTACTCTTTTCATCCGTACTTTCTGAATTTCCTCATTCTGAATACCGGTCGTCTTGTGTTCGGTGGTGCCAGTAGTGCGATGAATCGCGGCCACAAGAATTCAACAAAGGTGCTGATGTATCTGCGCATGCGCTTTCGACGCGCGTGTTGCACTATCGTTCCTCCTGTTTTAAAAGAATGGCGATCCATAACAATTGATGTCCGATGCCAGTTTCCCCTTACTATTTTTCCTTACGCCATTGTAGACAGAACAGCGTCATTCTAAACTGGCCTTCTTATTTTTTTGTTTCCTCGCTGAAAACGCACAGCCGCTCCCATTTCATCCTTCAAAGCGAATCTCTTTCGCATTCTCTCAGCCTAGCCAAATCGGCTACCGAGGGGAATTTCTCTTTTCACTGAAGTACCAGCAGTCACGTGCGGTCTGGTAAAAGCGTAGCTGAACTTAGGTCTGAATGTTTTCGTGTATTTTGCTCGGAGCCACTGACTCCTTCGGCAAGTGCTCTGTGTTTGCCGTATGACGAAGAACAGAACTTCATTCGCGCGCCAGCAATGAAAGACGCATGTGCAACGCTGACAGACTCCCTATTTTATTGCCAGATCTTAGGAATGTGTTTCTGCTGTCGGCAGAGGAAAAGAAGCTGAATCTGTAACTGGACCAGTAAGTGCGCTCAAGTGGAGGAAAGAAGAAAGGTTTTCATGTGCCATGCTTCATCAACACGTTCTTAGTTTGATATTTTTGCAGAAGCTCGTAGCTAGCAAGTACGACGGTTTTACAAATGACGTGATTTCCCCACAAGCGAAATTCAACTGAATAACCTTAAGATTGGGCTCATCTCTCCAGCACAACTTTTGCTCTCATCTATTTTTTTTTTTTTTTATCGTGCATTTCGCGAATGCGTGATGAAACTGTATCCCATGGCGAGCACGCCGAGGTTTTGTTAGACGCAGACACATCGCAACCAAATTGAACTCGAGGAGGACACAAGTTCCACTACTTATCTATATCAAACTAATAACCACCTGTTTTCTACACATTTTGGAATAGACTACATTTGTTACGATGCATTTTCTTTCTGTCGAAATGCGATTTTCGTCGCTTTGTAACCTCGCCCTAATCGATGGGGGAAACCGCCGTGAGTTCTAGGTACTTCTTGGTCGCGACGGTCCTAGCGCCCTCACGAACATGGCGAGGAGGCTTCGACAACTCTCCCGTCTTTTTTGTTTCATTAGGACCATTTTTGTAACTTACACCAGCTGGTGTAGCAAATCTCCTATACCTCCGATGGTTTTTTTGCTACACTAGTGTAGGTGGTGTAGGTTTAAAAAATGGCCCTATTGTTTCTTATTTCAGCAACCTCTGCTGCCTCTTCTTGTACACTTTGCTCGTAACTAGCCGCTGTCACGAAATTCTCGTTTTCGACGATGACGAGGGAGAACAAAAAAAAAAAAAAAAAAAAATCGCTCGCTGTGTCATACATGCGCACATTATACTATAAAGTAATATACTTTCCGTATGTCTGTGGGCGCCTGTCCTTTGCACCTTTGGCTGCGAAAGTAGGCTGTCTGTCAGACGCTACTGGGCTGCGAGAATTGCTACCCCGTTGGCATCGACGTGTCTGTGTATTTCATATTTCTTTTTATCGCTTCGCCGTTCGTCCTCGACGTTGTATATATTGAAAACAGCTCATCGTGCTTTTCTTTATTGCTGCATCTGCGTGTGTATGTGCGAGTGTCGGCGCGAGTTTTGCAAATTATGGGGTGTATTGCTGTAAGGGATATAATAGGCGTCTCGACATCGTTGCAAAGTTTAAACCGGGATACAAATGAGTTTCCTTTTATCTAGTTTTGTGTCATGAGTATGCAGCAGGGTGACACCTTTTTCTCCTCTAGCTTTATCTCGAAACTTCTGTTGCGAGGTGGGAGGGTTGTGGGAGGGTCAGTGGTTTCGAAAATCATGTGCTGATTGCTTTTAATTTAAATCCATTAAATACTTGCAAGACGATGGAATGTGTGGTTCGCAATATGGAAAATAGTGAAGGAGCATTTTGTGGCCGTCCTACTTTATGCGTTCGGTTTCGTTATAGCTGGAAGAACGGTGCAAACAGTCAGCCTTGTTCTTGCGCACTAGTTTCGGGAGAGCAGGTCGTTCACAAATGCACTTACAGCATTCCGGTAACGCGAATTCTTCGCTCTAGACTGACTATCTTGACTAATTTTTTTAGTTTCTCTTTTTTTTTTTTTTTTTTTTTTTTTTTATCCAGGCTGTTGTTATTTATCGGAGCTGGCACTCTCCTCTGTTGGCCGCAGACGTTGGAGCCATGTGAAGTTTACGTAAACGACAGGCAACTTTTGTGCTCTCATATTAGCGACATTTCTCGCCTTGGTAGCTTATCGCGCAACACCAGTCGAAAATATTTAAAGCTCAATTTTTCACCTTCAGCGGCTTTCAACTAAAAAGTAGCAAAAGACACGTTCGTCGCACAAGTTGGTTGGTTGCTTTGTAAGGTTTAACTTCCTAATTGAACTCAGGCTACGAGAGACACCGTAGTGGAGGACTCCTGAAATTTCGACCACCTGGGGGTTTTTTAACGTGCACTGAAATCGCACACCACACGGCCGCTTTGCTTTTCTAAAAGCGGCCGCCGCGACCCGGATTCGATCCCACTACACCAGGGCGGCGGGGTGTTCGACGCACAAGCGTTAGGTAGAGTGCAACGCATGTTAAATTTAAAATGTAATTTTCTGTCAGTCATCAATATGAATTAAAGTACGCCTGTTGATGCTCGATAAAGTTAGGAGTCCAATTTACGAAGAGAGCGCCTGTGAGAAAACTAGTTCGAGTAACGGTCAATGGCTGCATGCCGTCTGAGGGCTTATCCTTACTATGGCTTAATGGTTTAACTGGTGCACTGTACCACCTTGTCAGGCAAACCCGCCTGTCTGCCGCGCTATTTGGTCGCCCTACTCTAAAACGCGCCTTTTCACTCGCACAACTTAGAGCGAAACAATTGCCTACGTGTTACGCAATATTGGCGTAAAACGCAGCTGACGTCATCGATGTTTTCGTACGTATAGAATACTAGGTTGTGTACTCAGCGACCTGGAATAGGAAGGACCGCAGTGAAACGCACAAACATTTGTGAGATTGCTTCTTCCATCTATTGTAAGAGTTTTGTAACTTTTCTTCTTTTTCCTTTACAGCGTTGTTGTTTCGCAACAGCGGGCATCGCTGTCAGGGGGTGCGCGTGTGGGCGGTAATTCGTGTCACTTTGTGCGCGTTTTGTGTGTGTCACGCGCCTGGCCTCTTGTATGCCTCTTATGCAAATTGTGTCCCCCTATACACGCAATGTGTGTGACGTGTGTTACGCTTTTAATTTAGGTGTCACATCGCGAAGACGGTGTCTCATTACGTGCATACTATTTTGGCCTCACCAATGCACTGTGCGCCTAAGAAACGGTGCCTTGTTTGTCCTATTCATTCCGTAACGCTCGGATACAACTAGACACAAGATGTCGAGGTACTGGTTTCGCTTGCGTGAAATACTGTCGCATCGAAGATCTGCGTATTAGTGACGTGGTCGTTTGGAGAAGGCACAGCTCCATGGCAGAATCGTGGGCCAGTGAAATGCCGTTTCCTGGTTCTTTTTGAAGCAAAGAGCGATAAAGTTAAACCTAAGGAACTTTAATTCCCATTCGCATCATATGTCTGCGCTCCCCTTATGGCTGTTCTCTCGTAAGTCGCCGTGCTCTATAGGATAAGCGGTCTCTGTTGGACCACGACATTATTTACGTTCGCCCAAACGAACATAGCGGCGATGCACTGATATTATAAAGCTACCCTTTCATAACTGAAGCCATGTACTGAGGCGCCGTCCGCGGGACGTTTGTAGTGAGTATAACAGACGCACACACGTTTGACTACTTTTTTGTTCTTTTTGTGGTGTAAGATACTGGACACTGCTTTCGATGTGAAACAAGAAAAAAAATATATGTAGCGACGTGTCGGACACCTGTTTAAATTGCAGTCGCGGGCACACCGCCCCGGGCTGCCGTCGGAGAAACCAGTTTGCACAAAGGGGTCATGAAGAAAACGCGGTTCACACTTTTAGCGGAGCAGAGATCTCGAACCTGACTGACGTGTATCCATGGCCTCTTTGACTAGACCCACGACTTGGCGGACGCGGTCGCAGTCCACACGACTCTAGGAGGGCGGGCAGATCAATGTTCGACACTCCCACCCTAAGCTTATACAGATGTAGAAGCCAGTCTGTTCTTTTTTTTTTTCTGATGTCGTGAACACTCGTTGCTACTACTATCCAGTCATGTGTGTTGTGTGCCCACGCGGTCGAAGCACCCACGTTCTCCCTACTCTCAACACTCGCGTTCGCTTGTTTTCATGCCTCTACCCCCCCCCCCCCCCCCCCTTTCTTGCCTTCACGACCAACTTACCCCAGCCTCCCGGTTGCTATATTTCTCCTCTTGTGTAAAAAATGATAATAATCTGCCCGTCTCCTGTACCGCCTTTTTGGATGTTAGTGTTTATGTGTGTGCGTGTGTGTACTGAAGTGTACGTCACGGTGTACGGGCAAACATATTAGCCGAGTGTTTGTTGCGCTTGGCGCTAGTAGCCAGGTTGCAGCGTTGAGAAGGAAAAAACAAGAAGAAAACAGAAGTAAAAATATATGTGTGAGTGCGTGTGTTCGCGTTTTACGAGATGGTGGTGTATGGAAATCATGCGACGTTTGTATTCGATTGTCGGCCCCCCGTGTGTGTTGCGCAATGACCCCGACGTCCGGCACGTAGTGAGGCCTTTTTATTTGTATTTTGACGGGCTTTACCCAGGAAGGAAATGAATGCACTTGCTCAAAGCACGAGCCCTGCCTCGAGCAAATGCGTTAAAAAAAGAGCTTGAGCTATTTTTTTTTTTCCTCGCTACAGTGCCCGGTTCAGTGCCTGTAAAGATGGAAGTGCATTATAGCATTTGCTGTGACGATGAAGGTGTGTAGAGATGTGGCAGTGAGACGCTCATCATCCATAGTCTGTGGCGACCCAGTGTTGTTAGTCACGTTAGGAACAACCTGGCCGGTCTTCAGCAGCGTTGTGTCCTCCGTATGCACCAAAGTGTCAGAGTATTGTGTCGTTAAAGCTTGTATATTGTTTGTATACTGTGGTTAGAAAGTGACTTTCTGGGAGTCCCATGAATAACTTTACTTTTTTTTTTTTCTGATCATGTTTTGCTCATTACCAAGTAAAGCGCAAGGTTCATTGTGCGGCGATTGGCGATGGCTGCAGCCGCGTGCTAATGGAAGTCCTTGTGTATCACATTAATGAGCTGGCTTAATCAACAGTGAAGACAAAACTGCCTCGTGGCTATTTTGCGCCAGAAAGGTTCCTAACTAACTAGTTAACCACTTTCTGAAATCGGCGTTTTGCATTATGCAGTGTCAGGGTCATTTAATTGCGCATTACTACGCCGGGAAAAAAAATGGAAATGGAGGAAAAGCAGGGCAATGTCCTGTTTATCACCACATTCATCCAGTAATGAGTCTCGCAACACCACTTGTAACTCACCCCTGGCACATCTTTGTGTGCGCTCATTAAAATGACGGAGTAATTAGAGTCACAACGTAACTTATGCCCACATTCAGCGGACTGCTTCAACCGCCGAGAACAATGTGCTCTGAGATTAGTTCATCAGTTTCTTTATGCTTTCTGAGATCGTTGTTGCGACAGCCTTCACTTAATTTAGCTTCAAAGACGTGTCGAGAGGGGTTTGGCACATGCCCAAGCTTCATTCTTCTCATGATCAAACTACCAGTTCGGCCATTTGTCATCGCTTTGTCGCAGAAAGCAACATGTGACACGCGTCTTGTAACGATCTTGATACGACAACGGCGCAACGCGCCTCTCTTCGAACAAGTATCTGGACTTTTGTACTAATGCTTATTCTTCGGAAAACTCTGTGCTCATAATTAGTGAAAAATCCGCTCTCGCGGCGCGTTCAGGAAAACTTACACCGTACACTTGTGCAAGAACATCAGCATGCGTTCACGCATGAAGTGGAAGGCGGCGTGATGAAATTAAGTTCGCCTTACAAATATTGTTGCGCAATACATTCCTTTGTGTTTATATCGCACCCATCAGCTAGTTTCCTGTAAACGACTGCACATTCCTTCCTTTTTCAGGCCTGAAGGCGGTGATATCCCTTCGGCACAAGCAACCTTGCGTTTAACATGGCGTTTAACAGATGTGTTGTGGCCAAACGAGTCCAATGTCGCGAGATTAGCTACAAGCAGGCAAAGTGGATATTTACTGCCAACTTCGATGGAAGTGGCGCATGGCTTTGTGGGTTACCCGCTTTTATATTTTTTTTTTCCTGTCTAATAATATACATAAGCATCAGGGGAGCCGGGTCTGTTAGTTTATGCCGGGATACTCGTTTGGCGAATCAACAACACTGTCTCCTTTCTTCTCCTACTAGTCTCGAGTAAACGTGCAATCAACCACGCTGCGTTCGGAAAGCACGAACTGGGAGCACGTTAACCGGGAGCTTTATTCATGGGACTCCTCAGTCAATACTGACGTTACCTTCTGCTTTTCGTTTACACGCGTGAGTTCAGGAGACCACGTAGAAAGAAGTGTGATGCGCGGGTCTCCGCGTGATAGTGGAGCGATACTCCGGCGCATTGTTTGTTGTTTACCATCGAAGTCGTCGAGCTGATCGTACAGCTCACAGTGTTGAATGAAGGAAATTTCTGGTCGCAAGCGACGAAACCTGTCGGTAGCACGGCGCTCTCTTCTGCGTACTTCCTGTGACGACAGTTCCCCTTTTCATTAATGCATGAATGATATTAGACCTTGCTCGACAGTGATCTGAAGCCGTTCTTTTACTAGGCGGCATTGAACACTATTCGGCCCCTGCTGCGGAACGCTAATTTTTACAATCTAGTCCTTGGTGGCAACTGAGTGTAGTCACTCATCTCGACTCTGCGTCCTCTTCTGTTAAGCTTCCTTTGAATGAAATTAAAAATTGCTTTAAACTGCGTGGGCATTTACGACGTCGAGCATGAAAGCCGTTTGCAGACCTTCTAATAAACACAGCCTTGCTGCTCAGAGAGGTTTCGTCGTTTTGTCTCAAGTCAAGAAGGGAAATGGGGTGTAAGCTTCGGCCCCCAGATATACTATATGCACTGAAGCGAAAGCTGTGATGTTATAAAATGCGCGCCAAGAAGAGAAATAATGGGGCTTCCTGGCGTTGCAGAGCTTGTTTTATGCATGAGGGTTTCGCTGTATCTTTATGCTCGAAACCCGCAAGAAGAGTTAGACTTTTGTATGTGTGACGATTGTGATACTTTGCTCTGACTGTGTACTGCGGGGATCCGATTGAAGCGCCTTCGCAAGTCAGTTCGTGCCTGTACAATCGCGTTGCGGCTCTCTGCCCTCGTCGAACTGTGACTGCCCAAAAACCGTGATTCTCTCGGTGCGATGAATATCGGTTGAGTTTGTGCCTCTTTTTTGTCTGCATCACTCTCTTTCAATGTGTATCGCATTTTTAGTTTGCTTTTGTCTGTTCTTGGCCTTCACCTAAAGCCCGCATTTTGCACTTTGTCGGGTTCTCTGTACTTCTCGCATGTGACGTTCATGGCAATGAAAGAAAATCCCACCGGACTTTAGGAGCTTAATTTGCGCCTGAAAGGCTTCTGTCATCATTTTTTTTTTCTGTTCCTTTTGTCAACATAGGGCCTACTTAGGCAGTGCGACCTGATGGGTCCATACTGCTCTCGTAGTGGGTCTCGCGGAATCACGTACGCATAAGCTGCGGATTGAGCACGGGAATGGGTTACAGCCGCACGCGCCTTGGTCCGGTATTAACGAACAATTGCGAAAGTGTCTTAAAGGCCTTGCGGACCGCGGTTCGATGTCGGAGCGTCAGAAGTGTGATATGCGCAGTTGTGATAATGGCGTTCGCCCCGATGTGGGCAACGTAGCGTGTTTTGCGCGGTACTTATTGTCGACCCGACTGTAGTGTTGGGGTAGGCCGGACCACACCGCTCAAGTCTCTTTTTTTGTAATGAGCCACGTGTGAAGCCAGTGCTGTTTTGAGCGCGCAGGTAGCAGCTGGTGAACGAGTGTGGCTAGAGTTTACACCTTTGGAAGAAATGTTTGGGAATAAAAAAAAAAAATGAATCACACAAAATGTATTGAGGAGTTTGTAAAAGGATATTTTGTACATGGATGTCGTTGCCAAATAAAAAGCTGTGAGTCGATAAATCTGACTTGTTGTCAGGACATTTTTTTCGTCTTCAGAGTAGTCGACCAGCAATAAACGAGCGCGAAAAGTTATCAATTCTTCAGTGTCCACTAAAGCTGTAGAAATAAACTCCGTAAACTTCGCAAGAAGTGACGTAGACCCGGTGCAAAGCGGCAGTACTAGTTGTGTAGCCTGTTTATACGCTGTCTCATTCATCATTACCACAAACAACTACAGTTTCTGCGACGGAGTTGCGGAGGGTTCAAGTGTGCAGGTTGAAGAACTGGAATTGTGCGAATAAGTTGAGAAGTAGCAAGCACAGAATCTAAACTGCAGTTGTGAGGAGTTGCGGAGGTTGTATCTGTACACTCTGGGCAATTACAGCTCTGCGAGGGAGTTGTGGAGGTAAACGTACACTGAACAACTGGAGATTTGACCAGTTGTGGAGATAGCAAGTATACACTCTGAACAACTGCAGTTGTGCGTTGGGGTTGTGGAGGTAGCAGTATACACTGAACAACTGGAGTTGTGCGAATCAGTTCACAAGGTGGCAAGTATACCACCTAAGCTAATGCAGTTGTGCGTAGGAGCTGTGGAGGTAACAAGCATTCACCAAATAAGTGGAGATTCGAGGAGGGATTCTGGAGGTAGTAAGTATGCACTTAACAACAGGAGTTTTGCGAACTACATGCGGAGGTTGAAATTGGGCATTCCGAACAATTGCAGCTGTGCAGAGTTGTGACAGTAGCAGGTATACCCTAAAGAACAGGTTGATTTGAGGAGTTGTGAGGGTAGCAACTTGCCCTCTGTACAACTACAGTCGTGCCAAGCAGTTGTGGAGGTAGCAGGTAAAACTTGAAGGCTTCGCCTTCTAGAAAACGGGTCCGCGAGAAATGTTCTCGCCCGACGAGTTACAAATCCACAGTTTGTATAAAAAGCACTGGTTTTTTTCGGGTCAACAAAAAAGCACTTCGGAACGACACAGCATCTGAAAACAGTGTAGAGTGAAGCACACATTCGAGGCTTGCTGCAGCGCTATGCCGTGATTACAAAAAAAAAAAAAAAGGGGGGGGGGGAGGGGGAAGGGGGGACTGTGCTTTTAAACGACGCGGCAAGGCGAAACAAACTAGGGCGCGAATAGGGGGGTGCGGCACGGCAAAATCGCTCCTAGCGGCACCACAAACAGCCTAACCCTTCTCCGGAGGCACCGCTTCCGTCTTCCTCCTGGTCGGGATCCGTTCCGCCGTCCGTGTTCACCCAGGATGTATCGCGCCGCTTGCTGACAGCATGTCCGAGCCGCGCTGTATCGGAATCCCATATTCTCGGCTTTCCACCGTCCTTATGAAGACTCACTCTCATGCCGAGCACATTTCACGGCCCGCGATAAAGTATGCACATGCGGAGCTGCGTAATTTCCGCGCGCACCAAGACGGAGTATAAGGAGCGCGCGTAGTTCAAAAGGCCAAGAGGGGCGCGGGAGCGCCACAACCTATCCTACTTCTTTTCGGGCACCCCCACATTGCGCATCGTGATGGAAGGAATGAAAGAGAAGGGAAAAAGAAATGAAAGAAGATGCCGTGTTAGAAGGCGCTAGAATGATTTCGTCCACCTGTCCCCTGGGACACTAAAGTCACCTCAATCGGAACTCGGCCGCCGCGGCTAAGGTCGAACGTGTGTCCTCCGCCTGAAGTGTAAAGAGCAGGACTCCGGCTGGCTACTCCTTCACTGAGAGAGAGGGAGTTGTTGAAAAGAAAATCTGGGGGACAATTAAACACCGACTTTGAGGGTATGACAAGAAATTCAATGGCCTCCGCCAGCTGTTTCCCTTCGCGGATCGTCATTCGATCGCTTACGTACACTTTGTTACCCGCTTAATCACTAATCACTCAGTTTACCCCTCTGTTAAATCATGCATGCTGATCAGCAAACAGTCGTAATCATCCACATTATGTGAAAAACTACCTGGCATAGACACGAATTCCCCGCTAAATCAAACCGTAAAATTGTGTCTGGTCTCTGAAGAAACAAGTGGCTTGTCACTTTGCCGCTCCCAAACGGGAGCACTGGTAAGGTTGCAGGTGATGGAGCAGGAAGCGGCGGGTAGTTGACAGGTATCTGTAGTTGTCGTCGCCCTGACACGACAAGTTTTGTTAAAAGGTGAGGTACCGCAGCCAAGCTCTGAACGAATTATTGAAAGCAGCAGGATTCACCAAGTGAAGCTGTTTTGCCTTTTAATACATGCTGGAGTCGTGGAGCTTAACACCGCTAAGCTTAGCGAGATCCCCACGGAATAGAAGATAGCAGAACAGAGGAGTCCCTGCGGAACAGAAATGGATGACTCGAACTGCTTCGTTTATCACAGTTTCGTTCCTTTCCGTGACAGCGCCCAGCTGTGCCCTATCACTACCATACACTCTAGCTCTGGAGACGCGATTCATCTATCAACGACAGTGTCAGCCATCGCTGCAGTACGCCTTTCTGAAGCATGGGCAGGCTTTGCAGCATAGCTAGATGTCTTGCTGACGTAGGCATGATCAACGCACTGCTCTACTGTGAAAGCTTGCCTTGAATATTCCGCATGCGACCGAGAAGCGAAACGCACTCTCTTGGGCCACAGAACTGTCAGTGTCAATAAAGACTTGCTTAGAAGCGCGCGAGTACGCACGGGCGTTATTTATTCCCCATGGATGATGAATCATGACTACGTACCTCTAAGGGCTTCTTAAAGGAAATAGTTCGTAAGACCCACCGAGGATGATGATGTTATGGACGGGTACACCTGCCTGTAACCAAACCAACATGCGCGGTAATACCAGCCGAGACTTCGCAGGCTTCCCGAACATCATCCTTACTCCGGCTTCTACACGTCTTCGTTGCAGCCAATGAATGGAATGGCGATGTGCAAGTAGGACGTCTGTTGGGCCCGTGAGTGCTTAATTTTTTTTTTTTTTTGTTCGTGTTGGGTTCCGTCGGTTTTGGTACCGCGCTCAAAGTCTCCAAGACGTATCTCCTTTTTCGAACCCTAAGCCAGGAAGAATTGCTCTTTACCTAGAACATTTCAGTTCAAGTGGATTGTGTTTTGTTTTAAATATATATTCACACATAAGGTGAGCCTGGTGCCTATTGGTGGTGCCGATTATGCTTTTGCAACTCTACCAGGTAGCCGTAGGGCAACGCTTGAATATAGATGCTAATCAGTAAATACTAGGTTGTCTCAAACCTACTAAAATTCGGAGGATTTCTTAAAATATTTGATAAACAGCTCTACTCTTTCCTTAGCCAACGCTGCTAAGATCTGCACGGAACTAAACGCCGCTGAACTCACAAAGTCTACAAACGAATGAGTAAATTCCAAAATCCAGTTGGAAGCATGTGTAAACTCTCGAAGCATCATAAAGAGCTCGCCAGATTTCAGAGCTGCGCACGACAGTCCAAAAAAGTGCCTGCAATAGATACCCGATGCTTACAATATTGTTTCCGTTACAGGGACAAGACACAGAAACGGAATCGCTAATATTAATGAAGCTTGTAATATATGATCGAGTATTTCCTTCCTGTGAGCCAAATAAAGAAATCGAACCGAAGTTAAATTTTCCTTTCACACTTTGCCTTGAAAGATTTCAAGCTCCAAAATTCGCTATCGTGCGTATACGAGTGACTGGCATTGAAAGAAAACATAACAGCTTCTCTAAGAAGCACGTGAAACCATACGTCAAATGTGCCACTGGGCTGATTTATCAAACTCCCTTAAAATGTGGCAAGGTATACGTCGGCCATTGTGGCTGATGTGTGAATGATCGGGCAGCAGAGCACAAGCGTTTTATGAAAAGCAATCAAAACTTACATCTACCCGCCCACTGCCAATCCTGCGATTTCAAGCCAAAGTGCGAACCAAAACCGGAGCAGAGACCCTCTCACCTGTCAGTTCCTCGCAGCGTCTTATACCAAAAGTATGGGATCAGACTGCATCAGTGATACCTCGGTATATCTATTTAGTGGCGAAATTTGTCTGCTTAGATTGATTAGATATAGAAACAGCCTAAAGTGATATTCATATGCTTGCCGGAAGTGTGGATGCGTTTGAGGGCGTTCACATCGGCATTTTTTTACGCATGTGCCTTCATTTTTATTCGTTTCCAAGAAATATGAGTTGGCATTCAGCGCTCGTCCGGTCGGTATCTTCTATGTATTCGTCTTTGTTAGCGATGTGGAAATTTCTTTTTAGTTCTTATTAGTGGAGCTGAAGTGTCCCCCTAATTTTTCTTTTTAGAGTTTTATGAAAGCATTTAGGAATGTAATTTGTGTGCTTTCTGAGCCAGTTTTTTTTATATGTAAACTAAAGCCACGGTGAAGTTGAAACGATCACTTCCATTAGCAGCATAATGAAATCGTTTCTTCTAATGTAATGTATTCATGCGGACTGATCTTTGGATATTTGCCCACCGTTGTGAATAAACTGGAGGCATTTGCTAGAATTTCCAGTTTTTGCTGCAGTATTTACCGAATCGCCTGGCTTTACCCACTTATGAGAGGTTCAAGTTCCTTGCGGTTCAGAAAGCCGAACTCTGCAGCCGTGCAGGTCCAGGTTCCTGGGACATATTTAAATCGCACGGAAATTGCAGGATATTTCGCGGTATTGTAATATACATGTTTATAGGACTGAGTTAGGCTTCTGATACGTTATAAAAATTTGCTTCTGAAATTTGCCCTGCGTTCACAAAAGAAAAGAAAAATACAGGGGTTCAACACTGCTGAACCAAATATTGAGCGAAAGCATTAGCTGCGGGTGACCGAGCGTTCTTCTCTTTTTTTCTTCTTCCTCAGCCCACATACAAAGCTCCGCTTTAACCAAGCCGTATGAACGTGCCTTAGTGGCCTATAGGGGTAACGTGAATGTCAGGGTCCCTAGCACGCCGATTCTGACATAACCGTCCCATGTGAAACGAGAGACCCAAGTTGGCAGCTCCAGCCAACCCACCCTAGTGCCACGTGGGGTGTGACGTCAGAGCGTGACGTGGGTAAGACGTGGCTACCGCCCACGCTACGCTGAAGGCTCGAAACCTAGAGTATAATATTGCTTTCGCAATAAAAAATGAGCAATGCTTGGCTAATTCAACGCGAGGATAACTCAACCAGTAGCCAACAGCGCCATCTGCCTGAAGTCTATGCTAGAGGTATAGCGCCTGTAATTGTTCCAGGTATGTCTACCAGTCCTGTAATAATACTGTGCTCAGTTGTTTAATGACGAAGGACCACCAACTCGCCCAAGAGCAAGCTTTGCACTGATGCGCTGCATAAGGCACGCATGCATGTGTATAAATAAGTGCGTAGAAACGTGTGCAAACGTTGCGAGCAGCTTAAAATCACGCCGCACTGCCAGTTTATGCGGAGAGCAGACGCAAGGCTGCATTAACCGACTCCCACGACACGAAGCACACACCGCGAGCTTTCCGCGAGTCGCCCAAATGCCCTACGCACCAGCAACTAACGGACGCTGACGAGGCGCCAGCTGCATGACGCGGCTGCTGCCCATTATTGCCGTTATCAGCAGGTTGAAATATCGGCTTCCGATCCACGCAAATGAAAATACACCTGCAGCAGCGCTAGAAAGCGCCTTCAGGCAAGTAAATTGCAAGTGAAATAAAGCCGGCGCATCGTAGGGGCCGGCGTCCGTATGCTCGCAGCATGGTGTTGGAAAAGCCCGCAGTAAGACTTGTGTGCCATGGATCTGCGGGCGGCTTACAGTTGAGCTGCTCGCCGGCCAGCACCCTCTACGTGGATACATCTCGGTAGAAATGGCGACTGTGCGGAGCTCAAGATCTACGCTATCTTCTCAGCTAAGACCTTTAACACCTCGACCGGATCTCAAGCACAAGGTACGAAACGCACGTACGCTGCAAGCGTTCTTTTCTCGCATGCGCTACATCGCGCAGGACAGGTCATGGTCATGATTGCCCTCCGACTTTGAGTTGCATGTGTATACGAACACAAGCGAGAGAGCTGCAGAACACGGGTGCCTGCTTTTGGTGGCTCCCACGCGGCGTTCGAGGGAAAATTCAACGCGCCGCTTTGCCAGCGCGTTTCGGGTTACATCCGCGCGAGGAGTGTGAGCGCGCGCAGGCGGAACCGACGCTGAGCCGCAGCGCAGAATCATCCCCCCCCCCCTCCCCCCCTCTCCAGCGCTGCTGGAGAGGCGAGGGTCATTTGCATGGATTCCCCCTCGCCTTGCAAGTGAGATGACACCCATGGGTAAAGTGCCCGACGTGCGACGCTTGCCGCACTTGGTCGGGGCCTCCTCCCGCTTTAAGCAAGCAAGCCTTGGGAGGTTAGAAGTTGTGCCAACCGTGTCGCCGATTTCCCGAGTGTGTATATATACACATACGCCCTCCGCCTTAAAGTATGCAGCAGGGCCAGCAGCTATGACCGCCGTGTCACGCGAAGAGAGAGACACATGTTTGGCCTAAAGATCCCTTTAATCTAGGAATGTGTCGCCAGCTTCTCATTTCCATATTTGCAGGCAGCAGGGGCGCCAGGTATGTAGGTATGTATAAACGTTGGTCGCCGCGCAGGGGGACTTAAAAAAGAGAGGAAGGGGAAGAAAAACAGGGGGGGGGGGGGGGGGGGGGCATCTTCGCTCTACCTCTACCTTTACACAGTTAGAAGCGCGCGGGGGATAGTCGCTCTAAATCACACGGCTCGGGACCTGGCTTGGAAAGTGGATTGCGAAAGCACGGAAAGAGGGTAGTAATTGAACATTTAACCGCCCCGCAGCGGCTACCGGTTCACGTATAGGGCGAGTTAAGTCGCGTTTGAAAGCTCAACAAGATGCTACGCGTGTCTTCAAAAAGAGCGCAACACAGTAATGTATTCTGGACTGTGTTCTAAACATTCCTTTTTGCCGGTCTCTCGCGACGTTTCGCGAAGTCTTGGTGAAGCTTAACGTCGAACCAATTCTCGTGATCGGTCAATAGTCTTGTCACTTGGTAGCGAAGGATTGTGACATTGTGTAAGCTAAACATAGACAAAATCGCCCGAACTTTAGTTCTTTGTCCGCAACACTACGTTTAGACCGCAAGAACGCTAACTGTCGCTGGCGTCACACTGCAGTTAGTTACTTACAGGCTTTGCCTTACTTTAATTGGAGTCAGCTGCCATGAGCGTACGGTAGCGATTACAGATTTAGGGACCATCGGCTTCAGCGCTCTTTCTGACAACGCACATGCAAGCTTGGAGCGAACTGCTTTAGAGTGACGCTCGCATTAGCCTGAAACTTTCACATTTCTCTTTCTGCATCAACGCATTGATTGAGGAGATAACACTGCAAATTTTCGTGTCCAGTTGTTATAACCGTAGCTGTGAAATCAGAGCCGATGAAGACCTCGCTTAGGCACCCTTATTTTTTGTAATACGCGGTTCTAGAACTAGCAGGCTCTAGGGCTTGTCAACCTCGCACTGGTTTATTGTCTGACGCTGATCAGCCTCCTCGCGCGTTTTTTTGGACAACAGAAGTAGGTTTCGGGCATGACGCTGCGGTCCGGCGTAGTTCTTCCCTCCTTGCAACGTGTCACCAGGTCATAGCTACACGGCCAAATGTCGCCATTGCCTCCCCAGTATTGCAAAGCGCAAGACGGCCGTGTGCAATGCTGTGCTGTTGCACGTTAAGGAATCGCCTGGGGTCGGGCTTAATCGGGAACCATCCTTACGGCCTTAACCACAGCATATGTCGCTTCAATACATTTTTCTGCCGGTTATTTCTGCTGTAAATCACGTCTGTTGCTAGGGGCATCCACGCTTCGCTTACGTTTTATTTTTTCTTTTGTGTCGACAAAAAAAAAAAAAAAAAAAAAAAAAAAAAAAAAAAAGAAAAGACGGAGTACTTATTTAGATCCCGCATATCTAACTCTCAATAGTGAGCTCTCGAGCTGCAGCCCTGCGAGGTTCGCGTGTGCGGGCAGATATAGCAATGCCGCTGGTACAAGAGCGAAGCTCGCGACATGCTCGCACGTTAGCGCGCCTCGAAAGACAGGCAGCGGCGACGCACACGGGGCGCTCTGATGACCGTATACGCCACCAACGACGCGCGATATAACAGGCGTTCTCTCGCGCCGCGCTAAATTGCGTCGCACGTGACCTTCCCTCCGTGTTCTGGCGCTGCCACCGACGACCAGGTGCGCACGTCTGTCATATGTGCTGAAGAGAAACAGAAAACTAAAATGATGTGGTGGAGTGCGTGAAAATGCTCTATTTAAGTACGCCTCGAGAACGAAGGGCGGTGTGTGCAGGCGCAATGGGGCGGTGAGGTGGAGCATGTCGCGGGCGGTGAGAACAACCGCGTGTCGTCGTCGTCGTTGGTCTCCTAAAGCTGTGCAGTACCCATGCTAGCGATAGAGATTGTTGCCGCAAACCTGACGCGAGATTGTCTCGGCCCGCAACAACTCTTGATGGGAAAATGAAAACCATTAGCGCACTCGGTTGGATGAGCCCCCGACCTCCTCCGTTTTCGCGGGCCGTGCCTCGCGCGCGGCTAATGAAGCGTTAGCTGGTCCGCTACGCACCGACGCCCCCCCTCTCTTACCCCGCTCGCCCGTTGCGCAGGCCGTGGGTCCCCCGGCCCTTTTGACACGAAGGTGGGGGCTCTGTCTCTATGCGCACCTCACACGCACGTTCGCTGCAGCGTTTGTTTCGTCCAGTTTTCACCCGTTGCAAGGCCCAGGAACGCGCTATGCGTGGCGTGTAGCGATGAGGCTATATGTGGCATGCGTGATGAAGATGATAACGACAACAGCTGGGTGAAGACAGAGAGCGAACGAAACAGAGGAGATACCTGAGAAATGGCAAAGAAAGAAAACCACTCGAGTGATCTGTGTTCCACATAACATTCTATATAGTTAACGTTAGCCGCCACACCGTCGTCCATTATCTAGTTTTGTTTCCTGATGCCCAGTTTTAATGTTGGAATCCGTCCACGGCAGAGCAAACGAAGCGAAATTATACAGGAGTGACTGGGTTTCATGGTCAGTGGTGGCGCTGAGAAATAAAAGGGAAGGATGAGCACATTGCCCTTAACGCAGCAGTTGAGCGCAATGATTTGTTTTGTAGCCTGCCGTCCCAGCGCTCTAAGGAAGTCTCCCCACTAATGTACTCCACCCAAGCACTATATATATACACTGCAGTTCAGCCATCTGAATTGAAATCCAAACACTCGGCGGTCGGAAGCGAAACAATCGCGAAATATTCCAGCTTGCAGCGTCATTCAGTGATTTCTCAAAGAATTGAATACGTACCTCCAACGGTTCGTCCTTAAACCCGAGGCGCGTTAACGCGTTTTTGAGTTTCCCGAAATGCAACAACCTAGCAGTGTGCTGGCTATCTTCACGTCGCTAAAAACACCCTGCAGGTGGTCAACGATCGTACGGTGTCTCGCTTGTACGGTGGACGTTTGCATACAGACGCCGACGGTGTTCAGTTTGTCGTCTGTTTTCGTTTTACACTGACTATAACACAAAACGCAAGGCGTACAGCACAAGTTAGGTCTGAGGAAAATTTTTATTTCGACCAGGCTTATCATAGCGCAGTCCTTCCTACGTCTGTCTTCATAACTCTACTTTGGCTCAAACTGGCAATGCTGACAAGTGGCTTTGGGCTGCCAAGCTCTGATCAACAGGCGGTTACGCGGCTTCTGCGCATATGACCGCGATTATCCACCGTTAACGAATTTGAAATTGAGACAAACTGATCACTTCCATGCGAATAAGAGTTGCTTTTCTTTCCTCGGCCCATGTGTCTGTACGCAACCAGTGGACTCGACTCAAACATTCCAGTACGCATCGAACAGGACTGAATGCGCATTCGGCTTTAAAAAAAAAAAAAGCGTGGCTGGAAGTAGCGTATAAGATGAGCTTGCGCTAATTGCAAAACAAATCTGCACAATTATAATGACTGCGTCACATCCGCGCCTTGTTATACATTTCTCTCTTAATTACCTTCAGTATAAGGAAACAGTGGTTTTCGGCAAACAGAAGTAATTTATCACGTTTTACATTCAGAGCTTTGGCACAGTGCGCTTTCAGTCGCTAGCTTATGTCGGGTCTAACTATATTCGACACCCTCCTCTTCACATTCACCTCATTTTCCCACCCAGAACCTTTTTCCACCCTGCTGGCAACTGCGCCAATGTAGACGCTGCCTCCAACAGCCACATTCTAGAAATTGTCGCCCGTCTGGCTGCCCGAAGCAGCGAGGCATATGACAACGCCCGCTTCCCGCATTTTCAAGAAGTTCGTGCAGCGATTGTCTGCGTACCTACCCCTTATATCTCGTCTAGCGTCGCGCCGAGGCCTCGCATTAGCGCGGAATTGTACGCCCCCCACGGTACCGACCAGTGCTAGTTTAGCCCGACTCTTAGCACTGCTGTTCCTCAGGATTTCCCCGGCTTTCCCAACTCCGAAGTCCCCAGAGAAGCCGTATCACCGCCGCACTCAGCCGGCGAAATTTCGGAGCTAAAGGCTCTGTATTCGCACGCGTTACACCCCCTCCACCCTAGAAAACTTGGCGCCACAAACAAGCAAGCCGCGTCTTGGCGGGGGCGTCTAGACCGTAGTGTGCTCAAAAGTTTTAGCGAGATTGCCCCTCGCGATTCAGTTGTATACGACCGGCAACGCGATACGGCGGCTTGGACTGCGAACTGCTGCCGCCGCAGCCACCGCGATCACTGTTGCTGCTGCTGTGTCTTCACAACCACTGCTGACTAGCAGAATGCGACCAGTTGTTTGTGTCTCGCATGGGACTTTGTACCCGAAGCACTTCTTTGTCACTGCCGTTATTTTCGGTCTTCTCGGTCGCCATGTACTTTAGTGCTCGCGTGGTACAGTGGGAGAGGCTGCTTTCCCGCGATGGAATCCATCCGCTGTCATCCCAGTCTGGAAGTGCTTCCACCAGTAGCACATCTTTGCGCTTGCTGTTCCTTCTGAAAGTAAGGCATCCCTCCCACCATCCCCATTTTTCTCCCTTCTTCGTCGCGTTTCTTCCTTTTATCTCACTTCCGTTTTTCAAATTTCGGTAAAGTCCTTCCCTATAGCCTCCTAGCTTGCGTTGAAACTACGTTCTCTCTCTGTTGTCAACCCTACCTCTCCCCGTACTTCCCCATTCTTTTTCCTCGTTCTACTCAAAGCCCGAAAATCGAATCGTCCCCGTCGGGATGAATCTTGTAGGCGCCTTCCCTTTTCCGATGTTCGAAGAACATGCTAAGACGAGACGCAGGGACGCACGTCGTATCCGCGTCTACCTTGGCTCGCGTCGCTTTGCTATGAGAACCCCTCTTTTTCTTTCTCTATGCAATGAAAACTGCGGATTGTCGGTGAGCCCCCGTGCCACTTTGGTTGAGGTTCGCGTTCTGCGTAATATGATCGCTTTCCCCTTTTCTTTTGTTTTCTTCTTCCATCAGAGTGTGTGTGCTTTTGCGTGTACATGCAGAAAGGCGTACAGCGATGTAATGCAGACCTTTTTACACTTTTCTTGCAATCCCCCCCCCCCCCCCCCTCCCTCCCTTAACTTCCCGCCTATACATCTCTCTTGCATTGCCCCAGATGAGAGGTTTTATACCAGCTATTTCATTGTTCTTCCCGCAGATGGGGCCTAGAGCGCAGTGCGATAGCAACGTTCTAAACTTTGGGTTTTCAACACCTGAGCCCCTCTGCCGTTGAGTGATGGCGTTTTCGTGAAGCATCGCCGACTGAAGAAAACGCGAAAGTTGTCGGAAAATGAAGCTACAACCTGCAAAGTTTTCAGTCGCACCACTTAAGAATTCTCGCTTCGCTTTGTTTCTGGGTGTGCCTTAGCATCGTATTATGTTCAGATTTCATTCCGCCCTGGATATTTTCTTGATTATGATGGATTGATTTCAATGGCACAAGGGCATAGCGACGAACACATGGTATGAGATCAGTTCAGGTGTTGACTATTTTGCTAGTGCTTAATTTCGCAGGGCAGGGTGGGTGAACTATGAGAGAGGGCATCTGTCACGTGTAAGTGGAGGTAATGCGAAAATTCGACATTGAAATGAACATCGTGGAACGTAATTAAAAGGACTTCAAGAGGCAACATTAAAGGTAACTTCAAAGGACACAATCGCGTTAAATATAAACTGGAACAAATTTGAAGTCACCAATAAAACCCCAGCCGTACTTGGAATGTGTGGAAATTACTCACGAGATCTAAATGCGTCGAAGGCTGAAGCCGAACCCCCAGAAGATGACCCTCCGCCGGCTGATTCTTTGCGCTCGCATCAAAGTTGACGCGTCTCGAAGCCCTTGCAAGACAGCACAATATGTATTTGTACTGAAATCTTGGGCTGTTCTTGTGCGATAGCTACGCTAAGATTCATGAGCTATACTTAACATGGTTAGTTTACTCCTCGAATAGTAAATCGACGCTCCTGATAAACGCTGCTGAGAAGATATAAAATGTCATAGTAACTAACAGCGATAAAAAGCAAGATTGTGAAGAATCGAGACACCACGACCTCTCGTTGACTCGCAATTCTTCTTCTTTTTTTTTTTCTTTTTTTTTCTTTTTTTTTTTTTTTTTTTTTAGTGTTCGCGTCAACTTTTTCAGTTTCATTCTACGAGCGTTTTGCATGGAGACGTCGCACGCTCTCGACGACTGATGTGCATACCGTGCTAGCCATAGACGCAAATTTAAAATTGAATAGAAATACCCTATTTATTGCATTTTATACCAGCCGTGTTGTGCCGTGCAGCTGCCGAGTTCAAGACTGCGGGCTTGAACCTGACGGTTACGGGCGGGGCGATAGATCCTAAACAAATAAAGAAAAAAAGATGCCCATGCGCTGTGTCAAGTCGATAGCACGCAAACTATAAACCTAAGAAACTGTGCCAAACGTAACCAAGCATCTTCTGTTTCTGTCTACTCCGAACCATAACACGCCAGTCTCAGTTTTGCTAACTAATTAGGGATGCTGTGGCTCTATATCCCCACTTATACCCACTCCAGTCTGGAGGTTCAGCCATCACTGAAGTCCCATGCCAAGGTTGAGAGCAATTAGTACTGAGACGGTAAGCTAAAGAACAATTATACGTATGTAACAGAGTCATTACGAACGTCTTCGAAAAACACAGCTTATCGACCCCAAGGACAACTAATAGGTGCTACACGAGCGGCGCACAATGGCCATACTATCGGAGGTCTCTCTAGACTAGTAAAAGGAACAGCGCAGAATTCTATTGATATTCCGTGGGCCCTCGAGCGGCGACTGCGTGCACTATCGAACGCGGAGCGCTCATAACAGCACGCTGGAAATTAATTTGGAACAGTCTCGCGTCTGAAATAGAACTTTAAAGTTTCATCATCATCATATCATCATTAACCTGACTATACCCACTGCAGGCTGAAGGCCTCTCCAATATTTCTCCAATTAACCCGATTCTGTGCTAGCTGCATCCACTTGACTCCTGCGAACTTCTTAACGTCATCCGCCCACATAAATTTCTGCCGCCCCTGCTACGCTTTCCTTCCCTTCGAATCCAGTTTGTTACCCTAAGCGACCATCGGTTATCCTCTCTTCGCACTACATGTCCTGCCCATGTCCATTTCTTCTTCTTCATTGCCACTAGAATGTCGGTAACTTGAGTATACTCTGACCCACTCTGCACGCTTCCCATCTCTTAATGTTACCCCTACCATTTTTCGCTCCATAGCCCTCTGGGTTGTCCTCAACTTAAGTAGAACCCTTTTGGTTAGCCTCCACGTTTCAGCCCCATAGGTGAGTGCAGGTAAGATGCAACTGTTGTATACTTTCCTCTTGAGCGATACCAGCAAGCTGCTAGTCATATTATGCGAGTGCTTGCCAAATGCTCCCCATCCCAATCTTATTCTTCGTGTTATTTCCTTTTCATGGTCCGGATCTGCGGTTACTACCTGTCTCAAGTAGACATATTCGCCTACTACTTCCAGTACTTCGCTACCTAATGTAAACTGCTGTTCCTTTCCGAGGCTGTTGAACATTACCTTAGTCTTCTGCATGTTGCTTTTCAAGCCTACCTTTCTACTTTTCCCGTCTAGGTCATCAACCATTATTTGCAGTTCATCCCCCGAGTTGCTTAGCAAGGCAATGTCATCAGCACATCGCAGATTACTGAGGTATTACCCTTATCCCTAACTGCTCCCATTCCAAGTCTCTGAATACTTCCTGTAAGCAAGCTGTGAATAGAAATGGGAAGATTGTGTCTCCTCGCCTAACTCCTTTCTTTATGGGAATTTTGTTACTTTCTTTATGCAGAACTATGGTTGCTGTGCAGCCACTATATATATCTTCCAGCACTTTCACGTACGGCTCGTCTACCCCCTGATTTCGCAATACCTGCATCCCCGCCGAGATTTCAACTGAGTCAAATGCTTTTTTCGTTATCAATGAATGCTATATATAAGGGCCGGTTATATTCCGAGCATTGTTATATCACCTGGTTGATGGTATGGATATGATCGATAGTAGAGTACCATCACCGAAAACCTGCTTGATCCTTTGCTTGATTGCAGTTTAAGGTTGTCCTGGACTCTTGATTCTATTAGCGATTACCTTAGTAAATACCTTATGCGTAACAGACAGTAAGCTGACTGGTCTGGAATTTTTAAGGTCCTTATAGAGTCCCCTTTCTTATGAATGAGGATAATGTTTGCATTCTTCCATGGTTCCGGTGTCGTCGATGACACCAGGCACTGCGTATACAGGGTGGCCAGTTTTTCTAGCTCGATATCCCCCCCCCCCCCCTTTAACAAATCAGTAGTTATCTGATCCTCTCCAGCTTATTTGTCCCTTTTCCTAGTTTCTAATGCTTTCTTGACCTCGTCCTTCGTCATTGGTGGAGCGTCTGACTGTTTTTCCCTACCACCAATCTCATTACGGTCCTCACTACTTTGGCTACTGTAGAGATCTGTATAGAACTCCTCAGCTACTTTGACTATCTTGTCCATATTCGTGATGATGTTGCCCGCCTTGTCCCTTACCGCATACACTTGGTTTTTGCCTCTGTACAATTTCTTCTTTACCGCTTTAAGGCTTCCCCGTTCTTGACAGCATGCTCAATTTTCTCCATGTTATACTTCCTTACATCGGCCACCTTGCGCTTATTGATTAGTTTTGATATCTCTGCCAATTCTATCTGGTCTGTTGGATTGGAAGCTTTCATACTCTTGCGTTTCTTAATCAAATCTTTCGTCTCCTTAGAGAGCTTACCGTTATCCTCTCTAACTATCCTACTGCCTTCTACAGCGCACTCAGTAATGATATCTCTGAAATTATTGTTCGTTGCTTCTAGGGTTCGTTTTTTTTTTTTTTTAAGAAATATAACATAATGAGACATACTGAATGACAAATAACTGCCATAAGCTGTCGCCAGTTATATATTATCATGTGGTGGTGACAAGGTCGATGACACAAATGAAGAGTCTGTGAGTGCACTGAAATTAACTCTTTATTGGGCTGACTTGTACCCGAAAAAAAAAAAAAAAAAACGAACTCGGCGGCGGAAATAGCAACAAAAGTGCTCGTAGATCGTTGAACTAAGAATGCATGTCGCACACGTCAACGCTTAATTTAAAGGCGTCTCATAATCATCTATATAACGTCGCAAAATGTTACTAGCACAAGCTGGAACATTGTAGAAACATACGCGAGTGGCCGTAATCGTCGAGACAGATCTCGGCGAGTCTTGCGCGACAAAGAAACTGATAAAGGTGCGTCTCGCGACTTCGAGCATTGACAAACAAAGAATACGGAATTGATATACGTGCCGGAATCACAGTGATAAGGCCGCATGCCGGCGGCTGCTAAAAAAACAACAAATACATTTTCTAAGGTTTCGCGGCAATACAATACTATTTCAATAGAATAGAAATCGGGTCTAGTTGGAGGCCGTTCGTCGTGAAAATTTGTGGGTGCGTGTCTTTCTTTGTGCTGGTAAACTGTGCGACAAAAAAAAAAAAAAAAGTTTCATCGCGAACATTTTTTTTTTTTTTTTTTTTTTCACTATTCATGGCTGTGTCCAACAACGCAACAGCTTACAAGAAGCAGTGGCAAATGAACTTGAACGGCTTACATTCTGTCATTCTGTGACGCTGCAAGCATGCTATTGCTGCGTGCTTTTAATAAAAAAAGAACCAAGAGGAGCCATTCCACACCCCACGACACAGTAGTTAGGGAATTTTAGAACAGGGGAACCCAAGGCTTGGAGGACGCAAGAAAATAGCGCGCCCCGGAGCAACGTATGTACGAGTCGACTGGCGAGTTTAGAATAGCGGTTTTCCCGACGCAGCAAAGCCGGGCTTGCGTTCATCGATGGCAGCGCCCCTACGGTAAACGATGAAGATGCCTTTAAATACATAAAAGCTATCAGCGCTCTTTTATTCACCCAAAAGTGGTATTATTTTGCAAAACCAATTTAAAAATATCAGTGATATAAATCGTTTTCTTCAGACAAAACGAAATCGTCTAATCTTAGCCAATTCAGGCTGAGCCGGGAAACCTCATTTGAACCTCCCGCGCTTTCGGATGTCTGGTCCCCATGGCGACCAAACGAGGCGAATTCGATATGCCTAGCAGCTCGGCAGATCCAGAAGCAATCAGACTATATGGTGCGTTTTATCGCTAAAATTTGGTGGTGCGGGCATCATGAGACATAGCACCAGCTTCGTTGGCCATTCGTTTGCCGTGAACGCGTGGCACCGTGGAGCGGTGACGATATAGTGACGATGAATGTGTGCCGAGGCGAGCGGCCGCCGCTTGACCGGAGGCAGCCATGTTGCCATAACCCAAGCGACTCAACAACGGCCAAGCGTTAAACCAAATCGAGGGGCTTTTGACGCCCCAAGCTCTTTGCTCTATTCTAAAACTCTACTTTCTTCCCTCTCTGAACGCCGTGGAATGCTGGCTAGACTCGCAGCAGAGACAACTTGGGCCAGGGGCCGTTTCGATGCGCTGTGGCCCAGCGCCCTCCTTGGAGACATTGGCAAAACCTCCGCGCAGTGCCACGGCCGGTCTCGAGGGAGAGCGCGCTTCTCTTTTTTTGGGTGCGTGTCGTCTGCTCCGCGCTGCACTCGAGCCCGAGTTTACTTGCACGTGCATGGCTGTTGCTCTCCTCTTGTCGTGTTCTGGCCGCCGTCGCGTTCCAAGGAAGGAGGTAAAAAAAAAATAAAACGATTAAATTACAGCGCACTTTTTCGTAAAACGTGCGCGGTAAACGATAACGAGGTGGTTGCCGGCCTTTTTGTTAAATTATCTTGTACCGCTCGTATCTCGCACCGCTGTTTGTTCCTGGTAGTGCCGCAGCGGCCGTCGAGAAACCGAGTCTGCCTCAAACAAAAAAATATGTCAATCGTTCTATACTCATACGCGATCTCGTTTCGGCATCTCAAAACTGCGCACTCGCTCGAGGAGATAACTGAACTAGGGATTGCACAGAGTTGCTGTAGAACTAAAGGCGGAGTCACACTGCGGAAACAGTTGGTCAATTCTGTCCGTCAACAGCGTGTTCGCGCAGTGTTGGCGGCCCTGTCACATCGCGCCAACACGAACTATTGGGAAACATGTCGTTGTCGCCCTCCAACAGCTGCCGCGAACTTGTTCTCCGACAGTTGGGCGACACCGTGTCACACCGCGGAAACTTGCTGCTCGTTGAGGCGCTGATGTCAGGAGCCGCCCATTTTGCTACTATTTCGCCCAAATTCATGCGCTATACACGTGCCTGTGAAAAATTCAATAGACAAAGAGGCTGTCCCAATTACTCTGAGCTTGCTTTAATGATGAACGAGGGCACTGTTATTGTGGGACCCTCGGTTCGGCTCTCACTCTGGTCGATCTCCTCAGGTCCCGTCCTGAGAAATGATGAGCAGTTTGGAGGAATAGGCAGAGGCTTACGGCATCTCTGCCGTGATTTATCTACATACTTACAGGAGTACAGGGAAGTCACATGAGAGGCATTTGTGAAGCCTCGACCGTGAGAACGCGAATCCGACAGACCACCACCTTGGCTTGCAACACAACACGAGTGGAATTCCTCGTCCGGACGTCGAGTCGGCGTTCTGACCGCACAACCATACAGCTCGCCCACGCGAGCTTCGCTGATCCGATCACATCATACGCCTTATCAATAATTAACCACTCGATTACAAATACACTTCTTCGTTTCACACACGCACGTTCGCACACAGTTTTCAAACATCCGCTCTCCGTGCTGACGCACCACTCATTCCTTCGCCCATTTCTTCACATGCCCGCTCTCATTGTCGACGCACCACGCACTGCTGCTCGGTGTCCCGTGATCGCACTCTCTCGCATCAAAGCATGGACGCTGTATTTGCTGAGCACTAAGCCCATTTTAAAAAGAAAACACCACTACCAAAACAAGGTAAACACGGATGGCACGGCGCCAGCCACCGCGGCGCCGAATCGTCGGAGGGACGCTGCAGATGGGGGTTGTCAGTTTACATGTTCCCAGGCGCACACACGGGACGCCCACGTTTGGTTCAAGGTTCACACAGCCGCCGCCAAGGCGGGAATTCCCGGCGCAATAAGTCAGCCGGCGACGTTACGGCTGGCAGGCAGCAGCGCATATCATCGCCACCCGCGGGAGGCGCCGTTGCCGAAGCTCCGCGCCCTTGCCAACGGGTGAATGCGCTGCCTGCAAGACGCCACAACGGGGGAAATGGTTTGCATGGAAACTCTGCAAAAAAAAGAAAACCGTATCTGCAAGTAGGAAATTCGCAGGAATGAGTAATCAGCTCAAATATGAGTACTTTTGGTTGGTCTGTTGTCGTCCGGAAATTCGCCCGGCCAGCGAACAGGCCGAACACCGTTGACGGACACTGTTTCCTGCTTGTTTTGGTTGCCAAACACTGTCACACCGAGGTAACACTGCAGCAACCTGTTTGGCTTCCCGACTGTTCGTGCGGTGTGACATGCTGCTGGGGAACAAGTTGGTTCGGAAACTTGTTGACGGCTTGTTTGGCAAACTTGTTTGGTTGAACACTGTCACACCGAGGCAACACTGCAGCAACCTGTTCGGCTTCCCTGCTGTTTCTGCGGTGTGACATGCTGTTGGGCAACAAGTTGGTTCGGAAACTTGTTGGCGGCTTGTTTGGAGAACTTGTTCGGTTGGTGTCGCTGTTGTGTTTCCGCAGTGTGACTCCGCCTTAAGAAGACAAAGGTTTCCGCGGACAGATGTCCACGTCTGCGTGGAAAATCGTCAGGCATGCATTTCCTCGCTGTTCGTCTCGTAAGCCGGAGTCACACTGCGGAAACACAACAGCGACATCAACCGAACAAGTTCGCCAAACAAGCCGCCAACATGTTTCCGAACCAACTTGTTGCCCAACAGCATGTCACACCGCAAAAACAGCCGGGAAGCCGAACAGGTTGCTGCAGTGTTGCCTCGGTGTGACAATGTTCAACCGAATAAGTTTGCCGAACAAGCCGCCAACAAGTTTCCGAACCAACTTGTTCCCCAACAGTATGTCACACCGCACGAACAGCCGGGAAGCTGAACAGGTTGCTGCAGTGTTACCTCGGTGTGACAGTGTTCGGCAACCAAAACAAGCAAGAAACAGTGTCTGTCAACGCTGTTTGGCCTGTTCGCCGGCCGGGCGAATTTCCGGGCGACAACACCCCAACCAAAGCACTCATACCTGAGCTGATTGACTCATTCCTGCGCATTTCCCACTTGCAGATACTTTTTTTTTTTTTTTTTTTTTTGCAGAAAGTTTCCTTGTAGACCATTTTCCACTTGTGGCTGTTGTGGCGTCTTGCAGGCAGCGCATGCAGACGAGCGCTGACGACGGTCGCTCCTCCCGTTGTCGAGCGAGATTGCTGCGGTTGCACACCGGCGTTTCGTAGGGATTCTATGTACGTCCATGCTGTGATGTAAACAATTGTTGAGTACACCTAACTATAACCAAAACTCTGCTTAATTGCAGTTTTCATTCACTAAAACTTGTAGAGGCTGTCGCAGACGGTGCACCGATGGTCCGCGTTGTCCGTCGCCGCTGCCGAGACCGCGGAGTGGTGCAGCATATGTACCGCGGCTTGGTTTGATGCAGTGCATGTTCGTATCAGAAAAAAAGCTGCTATCGGAAGGACTGCCTGCTATACTTGTGCAACAGCAGCATGCCTGCACAAAGTGTGGAGCAGCTTTCGGCAACAGCGCCTCCCGGAGGTGCGCCAGGCGATGATATGCGCTGCTGCCTGCCTGCCGTACTCGTCGCTGGGCCTAGTCTGTTTTGGCGGACGGCATGGAGAAAGAAAAAAAAAATAGGAGGGAGCGCCGCGGGCTGGTGGTGAATGAAGCCTAGTCATAAAAAATATAATAGAAAGCACCATGGGAATTTCGCCGTCAACTGACATGGCAAGCGGTAGACGGTAGCTGGTGTCGGTTGCGGTTGCACGTACGCCCCGCTCTGGAGGAATGCCTTCGCTACGCGACGCCTGCTCTATAGAAATCTGAGGCGCGCGCTGAGCGCAGACGATGGATGGAACTTTGGACCATTAGACGGGCCGATGGCCTAGGAGCTGCCGCTGCCACAGTACACACGTGTGTTTCGCGACGTGTGGTTGGGTCCCCTCGGGCCTCACTGCGCCATACGAAATGCTTGCGGGGCTCGGCGCACGAAGAGCAAAAAGGACGAAGCGCTGATCCGCTTCGTCCAGTCGTCCCTCGTGTTCTTGTGGTTCGCCTTTGTGCGCTGAGTCTCGCAAGCCTGGAATCAAACCAACTAGCCCAACAACAAAAGCTGCCATATGAAATGCTCCGTGCCGGAATGCTAGAGCTACACGGATATACCGCCCGGGACTGTCGCTCCAACGGTGAGTGTCCTGTTATGCGCACTCCTCGAGAAACGAGACGTTTGCTTGTCAGGGTATGTGCACGTATGGTACAGCCTCTTTCGCTATTCAATTTTCCCAGCCCCGCGTATAGCGCATGAATTTGGGCGAAATAGTAGCGGAATGGGCGGCTCCTGACATCGGCGCCTCAATGAGCAGCACGTTTTCGCGGTGTGACACGGTGTCGCCCAACTGTCGGAGAACAAGTTCGCGGCAGCTGTTGGCGGACGACAACGACATGTTTCCGAATAGTTCGTGTTGACGCGATGTGACAGGGCCGCCAACACTACGCGAACACGCTGTTGATGGACAGAGTTGACCAACTGTTTCCGCAGTGTGACTCCGCCTGTAGAGAGAGAGAGAAGTGTCACAAAAATGGCATGCCTCGGCTTCTGGTGAATGGCCCAGGTCGTTAGAAGCCAGTGATCGTTAAATGTAGATAGGTCATTGATTTCGGATAGCAGCGCCGCAGCAACGAACTTCCCTTGGCTGCTGTCGACAAAAACGAAGGGTATGTGCTTTGTGCCATTGTAAGGAACGCATCAAAAACGCACCGAAGAAAGCAGACACCGCGGCACCGGTAGCATCATGTGTAGTCATCACCCTGCTGAAGCGAATGGGTCATCGTACAGATGGCAACGCTAACAAGCGCTCTTTGAAAACAATGTTCGCGGCGATCGTTTTTCAGGACCTGAAGTGGCGCGCAGTGACGACCTATCAGTTAATCACAATTTCTCGCTTTCGAAAACACCGATAAAAACCTTTCCAACCAGCCTCTTCGTGAGCCGGGGAACCGAATAAAGCAAGAATGAGAAACCCCGTTTTCGAAGAGCGCCGGCTTTGCGCGCGTCTCTACGCCACTGTTCCGCCTCCTCCTGCTCCGTGTGCACGTGCGACCGAGGCTCTAGAGACGGCCGTGCGCTTAACGCAGGCTTTGCCGTTTCTCTCCGCTCCGTCAGGAACCGAGCGCTGCCATCGCGGAGCAAACACTGACAGTAGTTCAGAAATGACCGCTAGGCAGAGAGGCGGCGCTGGTGTAGTGAGAGCCCCCCCCCCCCCCCCCCCCCCCTCCCGTAACTGAGGGGGTGCTATAGATAGGAGCGTGCTCACGGCTATAGATTAGTAGTCTCGGACGGTGTTCATTACTAAATTGGGGATATCGCAAATGTTCAGCAGAAAGAGGAAGCGATTCCACACACACGCGGAAGGTGTTTGACATTTGGCAATAAAATTCACGCGCACTTTAATCTGCAAACGGGGGTCACCGTTTGTCTCATTGCGAAACCATACACGAGAGACAGGATGCCCCGAAATGTGACTTTCCAGTATCAAAGGAATCTTTTTACTTCTGGCGAAGTGTTTCCGACTTCGAAATCTGATGCATTCGGCATTCTTTGCTTCTAGCGGTTCTTGTCTGGCAATCAGTACAAGGAAAGAGCCTCTTTGTTAATGGCCAACCTGCAGTATTGTGCGGGCTCGACAGACAGGAAATACAATGTCAGACTGTAGCACTTTGCCGGTTTTCTGCATATCAAACAGTTCGTTCACTAAGCAGAATTTGGTACGCAGTACTTAGACAAAGGACGGCCGTCTGTCGTGTCCCGGAATGGAACAAAACAGCGATATGACACAAGGCAAATGGCCCACTTTATCCAGACCGCTGAAACGGTTGTCTGCAGGAACCGGTACTGGCCAGAATACTTATGTTTTTTCGTGCCGCAAATACACGTGGGGCCATTACGGGTGTGACAGTCCAATGTAGTTTACTCGCAATAAACTCTGAAGTCTTTGGTTGTTTACGGTAAGTGTCACTGAGAAAAAAAAAAGCTTTACATATCTGATCACCGAGAAATAAAAACAAATCCAGTCTAGTCCAGACTGTGCCATTTTCTGGTGTATTGCCGCGTCTGGACTTAGCGCTCACCTCCGCTTGGCACTAGAAGGCTAATAACTCCGGATTATCTTGAAGACAAAAAGTCTACCAGACGCCGCTGGGCTGGTCTGTACGCAACACGTCTGCATAGCCTTTTCGGGCGCGCCAGGTAAGTATTGTAGACACTGGGCTGTAATTACGGGTGTGCCATATACTGGCATCGCTTCCTTTTATTTTGTTCTTTTCGCTCTTCTGCGGGACATACAGCCATTTTCAGGCGGCTCATTTTTCCGCACACATGGAAGAAGGCGTCATGTTTCCACAGGAATCGTTCGCAATCGGGAAGATCTCATGCACTTCAGAATTTTCAGGAGAAAAGGATTTGGGCGTACTGGGCACTGCAGCAAGTCATGGCTGGACGCTGCATTTGCATTGAGCTTCCCGAGAACCTATACGAAACCAGTTGGATTAATTTCGATAATCGTTTTTTTTTCTGCCAGCTTACAACACAATCTGAACACGCGATCTTCCACAAATTTTAACACACACACAAGTGTGTATGTATGTATGTATGTATGTATGTATGTATGTATGTATGTATGTATGTATGTATGTATGTATGTATGTATGTATGTATGTATGTATGTATGTATGTATGTATGTATGTATGTATGTATGTATGTATGTATGTATGTATGTATGTATGTATGTATGTATGTATGTATGTATGTATGTATGTATGCATGCATGCATATGTATGTGTGTATGTATGCATATGTATGTGTGTGCATGTATGTGTGTATGTGTGTGCATGTATGTATGTGTGTATGCATGTGTGTGTATGTATGTATGTGTATATGCATATATATGCATGTATGTATATGCATATGTAATTATGTATGTATGTATGCTTATGTATGTGTATGTATGTATGTATGTATGTATGTATGTATGTAGTATGTATGTATGTATGTATGTATGTATGTATGTATGTATGTATGTATGTATGTATGTATGTATGTATGTATGTATGTATGTGTATGAAAATTCTTTTGAAAATTCCGAAATATAGCAATTTCGAAGTAGTAGAAGATTCGCTTGTAGAAGACAACGACAGTTGCTACAGAAATATTTAGAGATGGTGAAAGAACTAAAATTGAATAACACAACATTTCAATTAGCGCAGCATGTGATGTTTATACTAGTGAGTGCTTAAATCCATGAACAACAACAACAATGGGCTGAACTTATGGAGCTCCTTCAAAGGTATGATGCGATACCGTTGGCTACCAGCCCCGCTCTAACCAGGCCATATGAAAGCGCCTGCGTGGCATATAGGAGTAACGCTAATGCAACGGCCAGGCAGGATGATTCTGACATTACCCTTCCAGATGAAAAGAGAGGCACCACTTGGCAGCTCCTACGAAACGCGATGTCAGGTAACCCTACGTCCCCTCCTTTTCACAAGCAGCGCTACGAAAGCTAAGAACAATCTGGGAAAATAGGGATAGCACGCATTGGATTACTGGGATGACTGGGATTTTTCTTTCGTACAAAACCGGCATTGAAAGAGGTATGTAGGAAGCCGAACGCAGCTTTCGCTGATGACGTGTTTCAATAAAAACATCGCCATATTTGAACTGCCTACTGTGGTTAGAACATGACATGCACTTTACGTCGATTCGCACCTCTCGGCTCGGCGGAAGTAACGACGGCCCAGTTGGATATGACTAGCATCACCCTGTCGCAAGGCGGAGAAGCAAAAGAATGTGAATGACATGGTGCAACCTCGCATTGATTTGGGCGCACTGGGCACTGCAGCAAGTCATGGACGGACGCTGCATTTGCATTGAGCTTCCCGAGAACCTTGTAAACGCAGTTTGAGCCTTTGTGCGGGAAAAAAGGCCACTGACCTTTTGAGCGTAACATAGACTTAGGGAATTATCTTGATCTTTAAAATGTGACTTCGTTTTGTCTGTGGCTTCGAAGACCAACTGGTATCGGACAGCATACTGGGCTAAATAAGGGTTTTTTTGTTTTATGCATTTACGAATATTTTATAGCAGCCGACGTCAGTCGCGACTGTATATATTGGGCGCCAGCGCCATCACTGGGGCGAACGGCGCTAACTTCGACCTAGGGGAGCAAGTAGGATCACGTGAAACCTCTTGCTGCTGCTGCAGCAGACGCTCGATCAAATTACCGCGTTTTAAAAGCTAATATTCTCGTTTATTTTTGTAGTTTTAGTTGATAACGAGTGGCAGCATTGCATGTTTTCATCTTGCATTGTTGCTGAGGTTGATGAAGTTTATTTAAGCTGTATAGCCACGCTGTATACGTTATTGGTCTCTTCTCGGACGTACGCGGCGGAACCCAGCACAAGCTGCTACCCGAAAAATAAGCTCATGGAATTTTCCTTATTCAAGATTTGAATGGCCGAAGAAGCGAGTGATCATTCGCATGTGTCCAGCAGATATTATGAGCGAGCAAGATTTCGTCCATGCTTGAGATGGCGCTGAACAGTTCGGCGAGTAGAGGCACCCCAGTGCTCTAGTAACTTAAAATGACAGAGTGCATAAATAAATGAGATATTGTGCATTGCATCTGGTGATGTGCTGAGGTCGTCAAAAGAAAAAAAAAAAAAAAAGCTATTTTGCGCGGGGACACCAAATATCCGTCCAAACCAAGAGTGCTAATGACGGTAATCAGTGCACAAGAAATCGCTGCGTGAAACGCACTTCTTCACACTTGCTATAAAAATTAATCCATCTCTTCCCGATTGACCAACTTGTCTGCTCTGCTTCGTTCAAAGGAGAAGGTGCACGGTGGCGCTATTCGAAGGTGCTCAACATCTGTCAGCCACCTGACAGCTCCGCTGCTCTAGCACAGGATTCTTATAACCTAGATTCAAAGACCGCTTGTTGTGGGGCAGCTTTAGTTTACAGTAATGGTGCAGCCGGTGTGCGTCGTCGTCGCAGTAGTTAAAACTCGCCAACTTCCACGACCCGCTGATGGTTTGGTGGTTTATTGCCGAATTAGTGGGTCCAATACCTTCTGTTAAGCTCATCGGACGCAGGCTGAGGAGTATGTTTAATAAATAAATGAACGTAATATTAACACGCAACTAAACTACTTAGGAAAGCATCCTACAGCAACAGTTCAACCCGGGTTATCCCACTTATCGCGTCACACGGCTCTACCAAGAGGTGGCGCCACGGTACCTCCTCACGCCCAGTGTGTGTGTATATATATATATATATATATACCGATCAATTATTTATAT